>NC_134568.1:261081614-261351614 GCF_050947875.1 Dermacentor variabilis | reverse complement strand
CACAGTTGCGCTCTTCGGCTCTTCCGTTTCACTTTTCTGTGTGAAATGGGCCGGAATTCATTACGCTGTAAAAATTAGCAGCGCCAACATTTCTTTTTTTTTTTTCAAATTCTGAAAACGGTCATGAGCTCCTCGGATGGCACGCTTCGAGTCTTCTATATCGGGACCACTCGAATGGCTCTTTCGGTTAAAAAGTTAGTTAGTCTAATTTGCATAATTACTTCAGTAATTACTACATCGAGTCATTTTCAAATGTAGGCCTCTGTGGCAAAAACAATCCAGAGAAGATCACTTACTTATATTCCATATTTTTAAGCAATTTCGGACGCATTTAGAGAAACACTCGGCATGTCTATTGCAGAACGCACACTTGTACACATTGTACGGCACGGCAGTTTCGCAGTATTGACCACGATATGCATATGTCGTGCTTATTCTGGGTGTACTGCACATAGGTATAAAGTGCGTACATGACATTGGTAATCAGGGGCCAAATTCACAAAGCTTTTCGTACGTAAGTGCTCTTTGCCATTGGCCGGCCGCCTTAGTTAATGATACGTCCACCATTAGGAGTGGCAGAAATTTTCTCTTACGAACAATTCTAGCGTAAGAGCTTTTTATGAATACGTGCCTGAAGCCGAATGCACGAAGTTCTCTTTCATAAAAAGTGTTCGTTATCGGGCAGCCACATTGGCTAACGTTGGTTGTCACCTCTATAGTCTGCGCCTCTTTTTCTTTTTTTTAGTCACACGAACATCGAGTGACACTCTTGTTTCTGGCGCAGCACTTCCGGTTCACCTCCTGAGACGACTGGGGATGAAATTCAAAATAAATCGGAAAGAATTGTGCAGTGCAATATTAATGGGTTTCATTATAAATATGATATCAGAGCATAAGTTTAGTTACAAATTAAGTTACTGAAGTGTCTGGAATAATTATAATTAGTTAGAAACCACTGATTACCACACGCCAAAGCACAGAATTGTAGACTTTTGAGACTCGGCACGGTAAGCACGACTTTGGCAAAATTCCTGGAAACCCGGAAGTAGAAAGCGGAAGTAACGACGTTACATACAAGAAGATGGCATGATATTTAACGGGATAATTAATGGAAAACAGTTGCCTGGCATAGGCTGAACATCGGCCTAGCAGAGCGGATGTGACGTCACTCTCTCCTATCTCGCTTCTCCTCTCCCGGCGCTCACCTGCTAGCTCGCTCGCTCGCAACAGCTGAGCGCGCGCGCTCGTTATATGCTCTGACGTCATCACTGGAGGGGGCGCGTAAGGTGCGCTTCTGTGCCGCTCGCTAGGGGGCTACGCCCCGACGGGTTGCACGCTGCGCTTCCTCCTCGCCTTCCCTAGCTCCTCGCCCGCATATCGCGCTAGGGGAAAGACGTTCGCTCGCTTAACCTAACGAACACCAACGCCGAGATGCGAATGCCACCAAGAGAAACCTAGGTGAAAGATTAGGGTCGCCTACCATTTTTATTGCGACAGCAATTATATAGACAGGCACATTTCTGCCGTCGCCGTGACGTTCCGTACGAGTGAAAGCGTGTGAGGGAGAGCCGGCGAACGCGGTTCAATCTCGCGTGCGGGAGCGAGGAACGCCGCCCAGATGCATGCCCTCTCCTGTGGCGCGCGAGGCAGGGAGGTCATGCGAGGGCGGCTGCTAGGGTGCCTCACTCGCTGCTCCGTACAGAGTGGAGAGAACCGCGGCGTCTACTACGGCGTTGGTCACGTGAATCGCGGACGCCGTAGCATGCGCCTTTGGCGAACGCCGCAGGAACGCGTTGCCGGCACTCGTGTGTCTTGAAAGCGATCTGCAACGTGGCCAAAGTGCGCGCCCGCGCAGGCCTCATATTCAAAGCGATCTGTAGTGTTTGCAGAGTGCGCGTAGTGCCGGTAGCTCCATATTCGCTGTGATTTGGACGCTTCGTTTGCGATGAAGCAAGAGATGCACGGAGGTCAATTGGCTCGCGGCTGCTGCCACGATTCCTCACTCCAGCGTTTTCACAGACAGTTTTCACATCTCATCGAGTGAGATGTGTTCATGTTTACCTGTGCGCGCGTGACACCGTGTTGGTTAATTTAGTTAAAACACGTTGACGGGCTAGTTAGTTTGTACCCATGATAGAATGTGTAAGCGCGACTGAACAAGGACGTAGAAAGAAACAGACGCACAAAGAAAGCGCTGTCTCTGTATGTCTGTTTCTTTCTACGTCCTCGTTGAGCCACGCTTACACATCCTGTCATCCTTAGTTAGTAAGCGAATGTTTACTAGTTCATACGGCCGATCAAACTACTATCCTTACTTCGTACAGCTATCTACTAATTCGCTATTGCTATCGGTGCTTCGCCTGTCGGGCGGAACTGCGAATGTTTATTACATTCTGCACTGTAGCGCACGAAGCGCTTTGTGCATTCGGCCCTTTTTCTCGATGTGTTGATTGACCCCGAAACCGTAATCGCCCTCCCACTTTTCCTTTTCTGTTTATTTGATTCCTTTCTCTTTCCTTTTTCTCGCAAGTCTAAAAGACGCTATACCGAATGTCTAATATTCCCACCACAAAAAGCAAAAGAAAGAAGAGTAAGCAAAAAATAAATAAGAAAGAAAAGCGTAAAGATCTGAAAGCGCGCATTGTTCCACCTTTTAGTTAGTTTACAATAAGAGAAACAAAACTTAATAAACAAATTCTTTTGCATACGCGCATAAATAGCGGGGAGTTCGAAGGTTAAGCTCCAAGGACGACAATCTTATTTTTGGTGAGCCGGGCCTTTTGTGCTCACTGGGATATGTAACTCGGAGCTCAAACGTCAGTTAATTCATGCCATTAACGGAGTGTATATATAACCCAGTCTGCCGATTGTATTTATATCCTCGCTCGCGAGCTCCTTCGCACCGTCGTCCAACACTTGCATGGAAAGTGCGCCCGACGCGCGCGCGGGTCTCGCGAAGTGTCCACTTGGCGCGTTACCCGGATGGTGGAATTAATCGGCGTGGCCTAGGATAAATCGTGGCCGTTTTCGAGTGCGAGAAGTGTACTTCACGGCGAGGAAATGTGATGGACAGTGAGGGGAAAAAAAAACGTTTCTCTCCCGGCTGGCGAGGGCGAGTAAACACGGAAAGCGGTCCGTGAAATCACGGAGGCCACAGTGAAAGCGGGAGGGGTGCGTGGAGGGAATCCGCGGCCAACTTGACGGGGCCGGCCTTGCACGACTACCGTCGTTGTATGGCGGTCCGAGCGCCCGAGCGCTAGGGCTCGCTGTCGGCCCCGTCCACGGGGCGGCGGAGCGCGCTGCGGTCGCTTGGTTGGCTTCCTCTTTTCTTTCTTCAGCGACGCCGCCTCCGCCGGTCTTTCTGCGTCGTCCCCCCGGCTGTCTCACCTTTTCTCCGTTGCCGACCGCGAAGCACTCAAGCGCCGAGGCCTGCTGGGCGGGCGCTGCGAAAGGGGCGGCCTGTTTTCTGAGCTGTCCACAACGTGAGCTAACGTGCGCCTGGAAATTACGGGCGACGCTCGAAGGGGTTTCTTTCCACGGAGGGATAAGACATTTAATGCGTTGTCAAAACAGCCCCGTAAAAGCCTCTTTTCAAGCGTCAGGCCTTGGTTTCGAACTCCGAATTGTAAACAGGTCTAATCGAGTTTTCAGAATTTCATTCTTCCTTTATCCCTGCCGCCCCGGGTCTTTTTGTTTGCTTGTTTGTTCCCGTTTCTTTTTCGTACCAAGGTCGCCGATGACGGTATTGCACATGGCTTAGTTTTTCTTTTTCTCTCTCTGTCTTCCTCGCCTTCGCGATGCGCTTGTGAAATCGAGCCCGACAAAAAGCGACGAGTGAGCTGTCGCGGCCTTGATGGGATTCCTTTAACGGGAATTACTGCGTACAAGTTTAGGTTAGCGCGAATAGACTTTCGTCTGGGTTGAAACACGGCGTTTCATAACCAGAAATATCGGGAAAAATATCTCTATGAACGAAATGTACTTTGCTAAAAGCTTTGGCGCTCTCTCTCGCTATATTGACGTGCTCTAAAAAGCGCTGTTGTGACAGCCTCGGCGTGTATCTGGCACCTAACAAATGCTATAGGAAATCACTTATCTAAAGGCAACAGGTAAAAAAAAAGGGGGGGGGCGCAGGCAGACAAGAACAAAACTTCGTCGTTGTATTGCTCGTTTCCACTTTGGTGCCCATAACATCCTGAACACACACAGAGGCACGGTTGTTCGCACGGTCGTTCGAGCCAAGGGTGCGGGCAAATGTGCGCTTTGAAAGCTCTTAAATACGGCTAGACTGCAAAACACCGGGTGCGAAAGGTTCAGCACGAGATCCTTGAGGCGCCAGCCGAAATAAACGCTCGCCTTAATGCTTCGGGCAAAGTAATAATAATAATAAGAAGAAGAAGAAGAAGAAAAAAAGGAAAGGTTTAACCACAGAGCGTGTGCACTCTCGCCGAAGCTGCACACAAGTGCTTCACTATAGGCGTCAATATTGGTGTGCGTGCTCTAGAGTTCGATGCATGCAGGGAAAAAAAACGAAAACGCCACAATTTCTCACTGAGGGCGCGAAAGAATGCCGAGTTTGGTAGCACACGCGCGGTGTTCCTACTGATCACTGCACGTCTGCCTACAGCGCCCGATGCGGTCAGATGAAATGAAGCGTATGGTTTATGGCAGCAGGTTCGAGTTTAGCAGGCTCGAGCCTCTGTAGATTTGCGTGTCCACGTGCCTGCTCCTGCGCACGTGAGCAACACCTTTAGTCTCAGCTCAGATATCGCATTCCTTGCTCCGCAGCAGAGGCAGTGCTGTGGCCACAGGACGGTATCATGACAGTACGACCGTGGCCGTTGTTTTATACAGCAGTTAAAAACTTTTTGTTTGATGACGTAGCAACCGTTACTGCTATTTTTTTTTGTGCGTTGACCAATGCCTACGCCACTGTGAAATGTTAACGACAGTTCCACTGTTAAACTTCCTATGGCGAATAAATGCAGCGATGGCGTAGAGGTAGAGCATCCGTCTCGCGTGCCAAAGGACCGTGTTTCAAATCCCGGCGCCGCGCAATTTTCCACCGGATTAAAAAAAATGCGCGTGTTGATAAAATTGCAGTACTTGGCCCACAACCTTGTGCAAGACTCAGTGCAAGACCCACTGAGTGCGTCTTGCAGCGGCACGATGAGCACATGGTTCAAACTTGTCTGCACGGTCTTTCAGATTGCCGCTTGAACCGAATCCAGATGTCTTCAGGAATGTGCTATCTCTGCGCATGATCCCTTTAGCCCATCCTTCGAAACATTACTCGGGGCCGCCAAACCGGATGACGTGATACAACCATCGCATCATCGTTGGATTGAAGCACCAGACCTGCGTGGCTTGACCTTTGGCGAGCCCTTCTGCGCATGGAGTACTACCCCAGCGTCACCTGGTCATTTATATAGTGCTAGAAAGCCGAGGACGGACGCTATGCTCTTCAGTGGGTCTTGCAGTGGCACGATGAGCACATGGTTCAAACTTGTCTGCACTGTCTTTCAGGTAGGCCCGAAGTACGATTTTCCTTGATATAGAAGTGATGATCGATGTGTAGTGCTGCTGCCTCGCCCACTGGTGAGAGCGTTATCTGTTTTTTTCTGTCCGTAGAATGTTGTTGATGTTCTCTGGTGACATCGAGACCAATCCTGGTCCCGATAAGTTACAAGAAACGCTATCGCAATTGCTCGCAGGGCAGGAAAAAATTCGTTCCGAAATATCTTCTTGGACAAGCAAGTGTGCTTCCATTGAAGAAAGGCTAAATAGGCTTGAGACGTCAGTACTACCAGCCACGGAAGTGATTCCGCGCGTTCAGGAACTTGGAAGAACTGTCACTCATCTTACAAACGTGGTATTGAAGCTGGAAATTCGGTCTGACGATCTTGAAAACAGGTCCCGCAGAAATAACCTTGTTGTCTATGGTTTACCTGAACCCCATTCTGAGCCCTCCGGGCAACTACTTGATGCGTTCACAAACAATATTTGATAAACTTGGTGTTCAGTGTGCAGACATTGAACGTTGGCGCAGGCTTGGGGTGCGTAGAGGTGATAAACCACGTCCCGCTATCTTCAAATTTTTGGATTACAGGTCAAAACTTGCAGTATTAAAGAATGCCCGAAAGCTTAAAGGTACAGAAATATATATAAATGACGACTTCTCTGAACGAGTTCGAAAAATACGCAAAGCCCTTTGGAGACTTTCTGTAAATCAAAGGAAAAATGCATCTACGGTCCGTCTGCAACATGATTCCTTGCTGATAGACAATGTACAGGCGCCCAAATCTTTAACTGGCGTGCGCGAGCGGCGACTTTTCCGTGCGTCAGCGCCGTATGACGGGGCGCGGCTGGAAAGAGTCTGAGGCTAAGCGCATGCGGACAAAGCGCGCTCAGATGGGCCCATCGTCTGCTAAGCTGTTTCCAGCCTCGCCCCGTCATACGGCGCTGACGCACGGAAAAGTCGCCGCTCGCGCACGCCAGTTAAAGATTTGGGCGCCTGTACGCTATGTGCTGAATGAATCAGGTGATTCAATGATTAAAACCAAAAAACGAACCTCTGCAGTACATGAAACTTGACTGCATTCCGATACTAATTTCTCGATGGTAAACGTTAATGCCCGCAGTCTTCTTAACAAAATTCCAGACTTTCATCACTTCGTTGCATTTTATCATCCTTCTGTGATTTGCCTGACTGAAACGTGGCTTGGTTAACGCATCTTAGATTCTGAAATTTTACCACCAGGTTACAGCGTCCTCAGGAAAGATAGAAGTGGCCGGCGCGGTGGCGGTGTGGCACTCTTTGTAAACCAAGACATTGAGTTTACAGTATTGCCTGACGTTCCTAACTGCGAATTTGTATGGTGCAAAATAAGGATTTGTGGATTCACTTTGGCTGTAGGGGCTGTTTATCGACCTCCTGACACGGATCTCAGTGTCTTTTCCGATCTTACCGATTATATAACCAAACATAAACTTAACTGTTGTAAAATGTTACTTGCTGGTGATTTCAACACCCCTGGCATAGATTGGCCAACGCTATCTGCTAGTGGCCGTCACAAAGCCATTTGTGATTACTTGATTAAAATGACTATTTCTTTTGATCTGACGTAAATTGTGAATTCCGCAACCCGCGAAAGCTCAGTTTTAGATCTTGTTTTCATAAATGAGCAACTTAGACAAAATAGTTACGATTGTAATACTGTTCAAGGTCTGTCGGACCATAAGGGGGTCATTGTTTATTTGAATTTAGCAACTATGCCTAAGCTTCCTTCACATCAGACAGTACTAAAGTTTGAACGTGCTGATGACAACTCTATAACTGAGTTACTCGCATGCTCTTTTGATGAGTTTTCGAGTTGCGTGAACCATTCCTCTGGTAACGTGTTAGTGAACCGTTTTTGCTCAATTGTCAATCAATGCATAACTAATTACATTCCAACCGAGTGTATAAAGCGCAATCCCAAGCACCCTTGGCACACACGTGAAATTATACACCTAATTCGTCGCATCAGGCGTCTGCGCAAAGAACCCTATGCAAACAATCCAATGAAAGCTTCAGTATTGTCCACACTTAAAAAGCAACTTAACATCTGCTATGTCAAATGCGAAAAGTTTCTATTTTAATAGCACCTTGTCATACTTCATTAAAAACAAACCATCAAAGTTCTAGCGAACCATCAGTCCACCAAGTCAGAGCTCTCCTTCATTCATTATTGCCAATCAACCATGCTCAGATAATCTTAGGATTACTGAAGCCTTTAATAATTACTTTAAATCAGTGTTCACCTGTGATGATGGACGCACCCCCACGTTTTGCACTGCTCTTTCGTCATCACCTTTTCCTAGTATGGTAATCACTTCAGCTGGTGTACATAATCTTATACTCAAGATCGATACTATGAAAAGTACTGGGCCAGATAATATACCAGATATGTGTTTACGGCGATATTCGGAATGGAGCTCTCGGTACGTATCCCTAATTTTTTCGAAATCTGTAGATTCATCCTCTGTTCCAATACTCTGGAAATGTGCTAAGGTTGTTCCCATTCACAAAGACGGTAATAAGCAGGAAATGTCTAACTACAGACCTATTTCTTTAATATCAACATTTTGCAAACTATTGGAACACATTATTCATAAATATATAATTGAGTACTTATCTGAACATAATGTTCTTTCGCATGCTCAACATGGCTTCCGTTCCGGATTCTCGACGGTAACACAACTACTAGAATTCTCCCATGACATTGCATCCACACTTAACCTTAGAGGACAGCTTGATGCCATTTTTATTGATTACCGTAAAGCTTTTGACAAAGTGTGTCATAAAAAGCTGCTCGTTAAACTCAAGGCAATAATTCATGATTATAAACTACTAGGTTGGATACAGGACTACTTAAGTACAAGAACCCAGTTTGTTGCATTTACCCATGTTCACTCATCTCGTGTCAATGTTACATCTGGTGTACCACAGGGGTCTGCCTTGGGCCCTTTGCTGTTTGTTGTCTTGTTGTCTACGCAAATGAAGTCGTTGAAGTAACTGCGGGCACTTCTGTCAAAATAAGACTATATGCGGATGACTGCGTTCTTTATTCTACTATAAGTAGTAATCATGATCAGTTAAACTGAATGAAATATTCACCCGTTTTTGCGAATGGAGCATAAAATGTCAAATGTCACTTAATTTTAAGAAAATCGTATCAATGACTTTTTCGAATAAAAAACAACCATTACAATTTACATATTTTAATGAAGCGCACAAGCTTGCAAGCGTCCACACGTTCAAATACCTTGGCGTTACTTTCTCCCCTGATCTGAAATGGCATGCTCACATTGACTGTATAACCAACAAGCCGTTGAGGAAATTGGGTTTTCTTAAAAGAAACTTACGAGATGCAACTAAAGAATGTAAATTAACGGTATACAGATCACTAATAAGGCCTCTACTTGAATACGCGTCGGTAGTGCGGTCGCCACATCATTCCAAAGACATAGACATGCTTGAGTGTATTCAGAAAAAGGCCATAAGGTTTATATATATTCGTTATGACCGCCATTTCTCACCGACATCACATGCTAGTAAGTTGCTACTAAAGCCTCTGGCCCATAGACGTACATGTGACCGTGTTGTTCTGCTACATAAAATTGCTCATGGGAAAACTTATGTCAATGCGCCTATTGTTTTCACTAACCTTTCTTCTTAGCCCACCAGAAGAATTCATCGTCTTAGCATTGTTCCTTTGAATGCAACGATTGATTAATTTAGGTTTTCCTTTTTTTCCGCATACAATTGTGATTTGGAATGGCCTTGAGGGGTCCTTGCTCGAGTTATCAAGTGATGTATTTGCCAACCTATTATCTAATTATGGTCTATAATCAACTAGCTCTTCTTGATATTGTTTTTTCTATTGTTTGTTTTCTTTTTGCCACTCAAATGTATTCTTCAATTGATTGACATATGTATGCACTCACTCCTGCAATATCTTGCTATGCAAGATGGCAGTATATGTAAATAAATAAATAAATAAATAAATAAATAAATAAATAAATAAATAAATAAATAAACCTCCTATATGAATACAACAATCAAACCCCGGCCCTCAGTCCCCAGCAGCTGCTAAGCAATTGACCACGGCGGCGGTCAGGCCTGTGACGCAGCAGAGAGTGCTAAGAATCTCTGGATCATTGGAATCTGAACCTGGCAACGTTTAACGCTAGAACGTTATCCAGTGAGGCGAGTCTAGCAGTGCTATTGGAGGAATTAGCGGACATTAAATAGGATATAATAGGGCTCAGTGAGGTTAGGCGGACAAATTAAGCATACACACTGATAAAAAAAAAAGCGGAGACGTCTTGTCCTACCGGTGCCTAGCGGAGTGACGAGAACTAGGAGTAGGATTCCTGATAAATAAGGATATAGCTGGAAACATATACAGGTATTCTATAGCATTAACGAGAGCGTGGCAGGTCTTGCTGTGAAACTTAAGAGGTACAAATTGAAGGTCGTACAGGCCTACATCCAGTCATGATGACCAGCAAGTCGAAAGCTTCTATGAAGACGTGGAATCGGTGATGGATAAAGTCAAAACAAAATACACTATACTGATGGGCGACTTCAATGCTAGGGTAGGCAAGCAGCAGGCTGGAGACAAGTCAGTGGGGGAATATGGCATAGGCTCTAGGAATAGCAGGGGAGAGTTATTAGTATAGTTTGCAGAACAGAATAATATGAGGATAATGAATACCTTCTTCCGCAAGCGGGATAGCCGAAAGTGGAGGTGGAGGAGCCCGAATGGCGAAACTAGAAATAAAATAGACTTTATACTCTGCGCTAACCCTGGAATCATACAAGATGTGGACGTGATCTGCAAGGTGCGCTGCAGTGACCATAGAATGGTAAGAACTCGAATTAGCCTAGACTTGAGGAAGGAACGGAAGAAACTGGTACATAAGAAGCCGATCAATGAGTTAGCGGTAAGAGGGAAAATAGAGCAATTCCGGATCAAGCTACAGAACAGGTATTCGAAGATGACCTTAGTGCTGAAGATATGAACGACAATCTTATGGACATCATTAAGGTATGTGCAATAGAAGTCGGTGGTAACTCCGTCAGACAGGATGCCAGTAAGCTATCGCAGGAGACGAAAGATCTGATTAAGAAATGCCAACGTATGAAAGCCTCTAACTCTACAGCTAGAATAGAACTGGCAGAACTTTTGAAGTTAAACAACAAGCGTAAGACAGCCAACATAACGAAGTATACTATGGATAGAATTGAACATGCTCTCAGGAATGGAGGAAGCCTAAAAGCAGTGAAGAACGAACTAGGAATGGGCAAGAATCAGATGTATGCGTTAAGAGACAAAGCCGGCAATATCATTACCAATATGGATGAGATCGTTCAAGTGGCTGAGGATTTCTATAGAGATTTATACAGTACCAGTGGCACCCACGACGATAATGGAAGAAGGAACAGTCAAGAGGAATTTGACATCCCACAAGTAACGCCGGAAGAAGTAAAGAAAGCCTTGGGAGCTATGCAAAGGGGGAAGGCAGCTGGGGAGGATCAGGTAACAGCAGATTTGTTGAAGGATGGTGGGCAGATTGTTCCTAGAAAAACTGGCCACTCTGTATACGCAATGCCTCATGACCTCGAGCGTACAGGAATCTTGGAAGGACGCCAACATAATCTTAATCCATAAGAAAGGGGACGCCAAAGACTTGAAAATTATAGACCGATCAGCTTACCGTCTGTTGCCTACAAAGTATTTATTAAGGTAATCGCAAATAGAATCAGGAACAGCTTAGACTTCTGTGAGCCAAAAACCAGGCAGGATTTCGTAAAGGCTACTCAATAATAGACCATATTCATACTATCAATAAGGTGATAGAGAAATGTGCGGAATATAACCAACCCTTATACATAGCTTTCGTTGATTACGAGAAAGTGTTTGATTCAGTCGACGCCTCAGCAGTCATGCAGGCATTACGGAATCAGGGTGTAGACGAGCCGTATTTAAAATATACTGAAAGATATCTATAGCGGCTCTACATCCGCCGTAGTCCTCCATAAAGAAAGCAACAAAATCTAAAATAAAGAAAGGCGTCAGGCAGAGAGATAGGATCTCTACAATGCTATTCACAGCATGTTTACAGGAGGTGTTCAGAGACCTGGAATGGCAAGTATTGGGGATAAGAGTTAATGGAGAATACCTTAGTAACGTGCGGTTCGCTGGTGATATTGCCTTGCTTAGTAACTCAGGGGACCAATTGCAATGCATGTTCACTGACCTGGACAGGCAAAGCAGAAGGGTGGGTCTAAAAAATTAATCTGCAGAAAACTAAAGTAATGTTTAACAGTCTCGAAAGAGAACAGCAGTTTACGATAGGCAGCGAGGCACTGGAAGTGGTAAGGGAATGCATCCACTTAAGCAGCTGATGACGGCGGATTGGGATCATGAGATTGAAATAATCAGAAGATTAAGAATGGGCTGGGGTGCGTTTGGCAGGCATTCTCAGATCGTGAACGGCAGGTTGCCATTACCCCTCGAGAGAAAAGTGTATAACAGCTGTGTCTTACCAGTACTCACCTACGGGGCAGAAACTCGAGGCTTACGAGAAGGTTCTGCTTAAATTGAGGACGACACAACGAGCTATGGAAAGAAGAATGATGGGTGTAACGTTAAGGGGATAAGAAGAGATCAGATTGGGTAAAGGAACAAACACTAGTTAATGAAATCTTAGTTGAAATCAAGAAAAAGAAATCGGCATGGGCAGGGCATGTAATGAGGAGGGAAGATAACCGATGGTCATTAAGGGTTACGGACTGGATTCCAAGAGAAGGGAAGCGTAGCAGGGGGCGGCAGAAAGCTAGGTGGACGGATGAGATTAAAAAGTTTGTAGGGACAACATGGCCACAATTAGCACATGACCGGGATAGTAGGAGAAGTATGGGAGAGGCCTTTGTCCTGCAGTGGGCGTAGCCAGGATGATGATGATGATGATGATGACGATGATGATGATGATGACGATGATGATGAATACATCCGAGAAGCAGAGACTGCTTGGTCCAAAACGCTCTCTTTTAAGAAGGCCTTCTTAGTCGGAATCCCTCACGTACTCAATTCTTTGCCTTGAAGTTAGTGGGTGAGCTCAACTTTTTCTCTATCGGTAAGCTTCTTCGTTTAAGAGATCGGGAGTCCATATCTGCATGTTGATTTTGCATTCCATCTATATCGGAAAGACAGATGTGTTCAACTTTCTCAGAAGTTGATGGCTTTGATGTATCGTTATTAGTCAATGGCTGCGTTGTCGATATTTCACTCAGTGGATTCCGCGGTAGACCCGGCACCTGATCCGCAATGTTGGCTTTATTAATAAGTTGAAGCTGCGGAGCTATTTTCGAGGACATCACCTGAACAAGGGAGTCGGTGAGGTTTGTCACAATAAGATCCATTGCTTTCTCCAACGTCTTTTCTACAGAAGCTGCCACAGCCTGAGAGATTGAGTTTTCCATACACAATGTTTGACGGGCCGTTATACCAGCGTACCCTTGAGTTGTGCTCTGAATTTCTTCCATGGCCTCGCAATGAAAGCATCAACGTCTATCTATTACTTCGAGGATCTGCACAACTTTTGAGCTTGCAGGGCTGTTAGGCTCATCTGCAGTGTGAGTACCACTGCAAAGGCAACAGGACTCATTTCGGAAAGAACAGTAATTTGAATTATGGCCTTCTCCACAAATCCGGCACCGCGTGTTGGACCTGCAACCTTATATGGCGTGCCCAAACCGCCAGCATTTTCGACAATGAAGGACGCGGGGTCATAGAGGCTGAACTCTGTATATAAGTGGCCATGTCCTTATTTCCGATAGGCGGTTCATTCCAGCAAATGTAGCAATGACTGTTTCTGCGGGCATGCGCTTATTATCAACGACACGGCTGCAACGATACACAGAAATCACGCCTTCCGCTGAAAATGTTTCCAAAATTTCTGCGGGACATAGACTTACGTCGACACCGCGGAATAGGCCTGTTGTACGTGGAAGGTGATGAGGAATGAAACTGGATGTGCCGCAAAAACATCGCACTTCACTAAACCTTGAACACAAGCCTGGTATGACGAACAGCAAAGAATACCCCTCGGCCGAACTGTCGAGCCTCGGTGATTTGCTGAAAATTGGCCGAGGCCATCTGGAGCTCGGTTTGAATTGCCTTGGGATTCTTCATGCGAATCACTGCGCCATCACTCGGGACCAAAGCCACGGGTACGCTGCTCGGCCCACTGCGTAAGAAAAGCTCGACCGGCAAATCAGAGGGACGAACAGAAGCCAACCAGGAGGAAGCCTCCTGGCCTGGCGATGAGAGAGACATTGCAGAGAAATACGAAATTACTATGGCAGGTTAACAGATATTGGAACGAAAGGTCAAAAACAATTAGCTAAAAGACGAAGAGCAAAAGAAAACCGTCAGCTACTTGACCAGAACCAGCGTTCCAAGCAGGAAGCTGTAGCCGCCCTGCCTCTCTGCAGTGTCCGGCTGCTCAGCACCCGAAAGAGCTCTGGATTTTCGTGCGAGCCGCGCACTTGCTGCTGCTGGTGCTGCTGCTGCTGCTGATGATGATGAACCTCTGTCATGGCTCGCACCCACTTAGGGGGATAGGCCAAGAATCGCACTTCGTGCCGCAGCTGCGCGTAGTCTTCGTCTTCGGCGAAGACAGTAGACAGTCTGCCACTTCCTCTTCGTCCCCCTCTTGCGCGCATGGTCCTGTCCACATGCACCGTAACAATATCTCTAAACTGGTGTCATCCTGAGAATTCGTTCCAAGTGGATTCGCCTTGCAAAGTCCCCTGATAATTTCTAAATTGCAAGATGTGTCATAAGGTAATTAGTTAAAACCGTAATTAGTTATTTCATAAATTATTATTATTTGTTAATTAGTTCATCATGTATTTCCATTTATCTTGCAAGTAATGTCCGCCTCTTCGAGTAGACCAGCCCATGGACTAGAATTGTGCCGTCTGCCACAGGCAATTATTATAAAAAAATTTAAAATCTTCGCTGAAACACCCGGTATATGCACCGTATCTAGCTTTTTTATTCATATTCAGCGTTTTTCAGAAAAAAAGAAGATGTCAGAGAAAAGGTGCGACCGGCGTCGCGCCCACCAACATCTCCTCAAACACAGGTATACATTTTTTAACAAGTATCGTTTCAATGCAGTGGTGAACGGGTGAAATAAACACGGAATAAATAGTTTAAGTATTGCGTTACCACAGTCTAAAAAATATACCGGGGAAAACGGGAGTAACTGGACAGTTAGTCCTAATAAGGGCGCTTTCGTCCCTCAAGGGACTAACTACAGGAATGTGCGTGCAGTGTGCAAATTTTGCAGAGTAAATGTTTAGTCCCTGTTCCGAAAGGGAGCAACGGGAAGACGAACGTCGACAATTACTTCCCATGCACTCCGCTGTTTTAGTTCGTGTCGTGGAGTGATGCGGTGAAAAAGGTATTGTCTGTAAATTGTGAATAGCTTGAAGTTCGTGCACTGTCTATTGAACTACATGCAAAGCAGCACTTTGCCTCTTCGGGAGAAAATTGAGTGAAATTGGAAAGGTGGAATGCGAAGAGTCATGCACTTCGTGTGCGTGCGCACCATAAGTGAACGATACATATTAGACGCACAAGTAATTGACGGACCACCAGATTCTCTTGGCCAATAGTACCTAAGTTCATTCCGTTCCAAGGAGATTGCAAACTTAACTGAAGCGACGAGTAGCTCAAACGGGGCGCGCTAAGCGGCAAAGATGTTGGCCTTGTCTGTAGTCTTGCTTGCCCCTTTTGTGCTCGCTACACGTACATCACGTAATGTCTCAGTTAAGAGCCATCGACACCGGCCATCGTCACTCTTGGAACAAATTGAAAATAAAGCTTTAAGAACACAGCTTACAGAAATGTTGCCAGCAGCATAGAATGGAACTCGATACAGAAGTCTGGCCACGTCTGTGGTCGATGACGATCAGTGTTTTATGCGGACAAAATGAAGTACTTGCAAGCGACGATCGTCATGCGTTATGATCGCGTCGTGAATTTGCTGCCAGATAATGTTACGCAGACGCTCGGCATGCAAGCTAAGTAAACGTCACGCGAGGATGTTTGAAAGCGAAGCCTTCTTCTCCCGACTTTTCGGGCGCTACTGCTGCTGCTGTGGGGTTGCTCGCGCGCGCCCCAGGCTTTCTTGCAACACCCACAGATGGCGCATCCCGACCGGCGCCGCCGCGGCAGCGTTTCACAGTTTGTGCGGATGGTACGTGCTGCACTTGCTGCTTTCCTATGCGACAAAAATGCTGGACTGTGAAGGTCGCGTGCTGGCCTGTGATAGTGTGAACATTACAATCGTCCACAGCCTGAAGAGAGCGCTTGGAGCTGGCGTCTGGACAGCGTGCTGGTCACGTGTGCAGAAGGAGCACGTAAACACGCGCCAGCAAAATGGCTCCAAAGCGTGCATTCAGCGTCGAGGACGCCCAGACTGCACAGAGAAACAGCAGTGGTGTACACAAGGTAACGCTTAATATCAACTCGCCATTCTTGTACTGGACTAAACTCTGACGAAATTGCATATTCACCGCCAACATCGCCGCTAATTATCATCAGTCAAAGCAATCAGCATACTTGGCTTCGCTTACGTCGATCCCCACAGTGCGTTGGATCCGCATAATCTTTTTCTCCTCGCCACAATGACGAGAACTGCTTATGCCCAATACGGGTTTAAACCCGCCTTTCCAGCTTGTCTGACTCTGATGGCTAACAGAGAATGTGGATCCCATTACTCAAGCAGGCAGGAACCCGATAATTGTTCTATGCCTCCCGGCAATTTACAGCCACCAACACTCGAAACAATCTCAATGCCGCGATAACTACTTTTCGTTTTCTTTGTTTTTCTAATGAATGGTTATGTCTATCACGCAGCACCCGTTACTGTACGGCGGTGAAAATAATATGCCAAGGAATGGTACAGCATCGCAAAAGACGTGCACGAAAAGAAGACGTGTAAGACACAAACAGGCGCTGCTGCGGGACAAGCTTCTTCCGCGCACGAGGAAGAAAGCTATTTCTATACAGCGACCCGATATCACCGAGTCACTCTAATACAGCCCGAAACCACCCAAATCACTCTTTTGCGTCTTTGCGGCCGATGTGGCATGCGTTCGTCGCAGTGCGCCGAAGGCTCGATTTCCTCGTCACGCCACTGCCCGCCTTGCGTCGCCGGCCCGGAGACACGCATTCGCGTGCGCGCTGCGTCATCCCGTCGGCCTCGGATGTCCGAGTGCGGTCGAAGGGCGACGCGCCCTGCGTCGCTGCAATCCGCCCGTCTACCGATCGCAGCCGCTGTTTTGGCGCTTGCCCTTGTAAGCGATATAAGTCTGAGTACGTCGCATCAGTATATAGCAGAAATTCGTAACGCTTCAATGCTGCAAGCCGTCAGAAGTGATTGGACGGGGGCTATAAGCCGGCTTTACATGAATGCGACAGAATGCGCCAGTAGCGCGTCACCTTTTCCTAGCGCATCACGAGTAATGCGATGCGCCAGCGTTTACATGCAGCGCATCACCCCTGGTACGATGGTGGCGCGCGGTGTCGCACAGCGAAAGGCAGAGCAGCGCATCGGACGCTTCCGGCGCCGCGCCGCAGCTCGGCGAGCGTCTGACGTCGAATGTAAAGCAGCGCTTTCAGACGCGTTCGGCGTCACGCCACGCTGCAGCTCGGCGAACGCAGCAGATCAGCAGCACATTCAATTTCCCAGAATTCCTAATGCGATGCGATCGCGTTTACATGCATTGCGAAAGTCGACTTACTCGTCTCAATCCACCTCTGTCTGGCGCATTAATGTGACGCGATTTCCTAGCGAATTAGGCCCGTTTACATGGATGCGATGCGCTAGAAAGTTGATGTGATGCGATGCGATGCGCCAGTTGTCGCATTCATGTAAACGCGGCTATAGTCGGCATGGCATGACCGTGTGAGGTGTACGGTTGCGCTGCTAAAGTGGAACACACAGTGACAACTAAGCATGAAATGGGCCTCGTTATAGTAGCGCAGCCATACATCATACAGTCATGGTGTAAGTGACGCTAGCTCTCTGCAGTACTATCGGCTTCGGCACCGAGAGGCAAAATCTAAAACTGCCTGCTGTAGTGCTTCGAGGCGCACGTCCTGTTCACCTACACAGCCGCCACAGATGTGTTGGTTCACAGCTCTGTTCTCAACGAAACTTCGCAATGAAACAACACTACCAAAATAACCTGACTGCAATCTTTATTTATTTATTTATTTATTTATTTATTTATTTATTTATTTATTTACTGCAGCCCAATATAGGGCTATAGCCGGAGTGGGAACATTGTAAATTACCATACATTACAGATTAAAGACACACATAAACACAAAAAGATTAATTATCAAAAATAATCGCTTTACATGTAAGCCAAGTGCTTACCACTGGTAGCTATGACATCTTTTAGTGATAGTGAACGAATGTTACCGGGTAGAGAATTCCAAAGCTCTATTGTACGTGGGAAAAAACTGTACTTGAATGTGTTAGTACGGGCATAAATAGGCGTTATATTCAAGGCGTAGGAGCTACGGGTACAACTTGCGTTAGTAAATGTGATATAGCTACAACCAGAAAGACTAGAGGTGCAGTTAATAATTGCATATAAAAGTTTTAAGGATTCAATGAGATAACGCGAAAGTAATGGCTCAGTGTTCAGAGATTGTTGAGCCTGTGTTAGTGACAAAGTGCAGCTGTAATTTTGGCAAACGATACGGATAGATTTTCGTTGAACGTTATTGAGCGGGATTATTTCGCATTTTTGTAGGGCAACCAAACCACAGATGCATGTTCTAGAACAGGGCGAATTAGCCTTTTATATAAAAGCAGTTTAGTATCGCGGGTGGTCTTAGCTAAAGTGCGGCGCAAATAATCTAATTGTTGTAGCGCTTTCCCGTTTACATATTCAATATGTTTAGACCATAAAAGATGTTTGGTTAGAACGACACCTAAGTATTTATGTTGAGATGCTCTTTTAAGTTGGATGCCATCCAGAGAATAAATCAACGAGAGGGGGCTCTGTCTATTGGACAATGACATCAAGACTGTTTTACTACAGTTGATGTTCTTTTGCCACGTTTTGCACCAAGCGCAGAAAGACATGAGGGATTGGGCAAGACAGTGGTGATCATCAATGGAGTTAATGGATTCGTATAATATGCAGTCATCTGCATAAAGTCTAATTTTATGTGAGGAGCTACGAGGTAAATCATTGATGTATATTACAAATAATAAAGGGCCTAATACGGATCCCTGAGGAACGCCTGACATAACGTCAACAGGAACTGTATCCACTGAATTAAAGGAAACAAATTGTGAGCGACAACGAAGAAAACTGGCTATCCAAGAAACAAGACAGGGATTATTGAATGTGGCGCTTAATTTTACCAGAAGTTTAGAATGATTCACATAGTCGAAAGCTTTAGAGAGTGTATATATATATATATATATATATATATATATATATATATATATAATGTTGTCAAGCGCCATTTACTTATTAAAGCGATTATCTTTGTTGAAGCTTCGGCTATTCGCTTACATTGACAGTCATCGTCGATGGTTTCTGCACAATTTCTTTAATTTGTGCTGTAAGTTTCCTTCTGCAGCCTCGTTGTTTTAGCAGGTTTCGTGAAGAACGCGACAGCTAGAAACGTGTGCACTGGTGTCGCTTGTCTTTCTAACGGCACAGTGTACACGAGTTACACGCAGCAGGGTCTTCAGCTGTAACTCGGTTATGACGGGCCTACGGTCCCTCTATATGATGACGGAAAGTCTGCACGCTACTTAAAGCAGTTGCACCATTGCACCATCATTGGTACATCTGATCAGTTATTTTTGTCGCTGCGGCTTCGAGCCCAGTCTCGCAATGCCTGCAATCATCTCTCCTCCTTTGATTCATTTAGTGGTATCATACTATTGTTTCCGTGCGTGCTGAACAATAACTCTCGAAATTGAGATATGCATGGGATACGCAGTTATTCCTGTCAGGAGGAGTTCTCAGCACTTCTGGCTACGTTCCTTTGTTGTTGTTTTTTTTTTCTTGTTCCATCGCATCTTCCCTTATTAAGGCACTGTTCACTATCATAAGACAGTTATTTGGTAGTTTATCACGTTATCGCATATAAAACCGTGTCTTCTGTCTCCAAATTTTTTTCAATTTTGCAAGACGTATGAGCTACCTAGCTCCCACAATATCGCTCTCGCAGTGTCCCGCCTTATGTATTATTTTTTTTACTATTATTAGTGCCAGCTCGGTGAGCGCGTAGTACTCATTTGACCCCTCATGAGGCTTTGTGTGCAAGACGCGCAAGCGAAAGCGCCAGTATGCGCCCGTCGCTGTAACAGCAGGCTCAATCGGGGCAATAAAAGACGCACATGCGCTGTAGACTGAAGACACTTGCAAAAAGCTGTAGTAAGTGCGGAGAGGAGCCGCGCAGGGCGAGGTTGAAGCTCGACGAGAAAAAAACGAGTGGTCGAGGACAAAGCGTAATGCGAGAGGCTATCCACAGGAACCGGAGGTTAACGCTTACGCCGTGCGGGTTGCCGTGCACTTGAGCTGTTAAGTCCTCAATAACTTTCGTGTACTGCATTTTGCAACAGGTTTGTACATGAGTAATACAGCCAGTTGAAGGGTCCTTCTTCGCTGATTCCATTTACAAGGGTCGCACCAGTCATCGAGTTCATCAGTAGCTTACTCGACGTCACTGTGTACACATTTCGAATAAAGCTAGTGAGCAGTAGCGAGATATACACAGCGCGCTATATGGTTGTGTTTGATTGAGTATTTGCTAAACATCCTGGTCGGCTCAGTCAACCAAGTAATGAAGCCGCACGAGCAGTTCTCGAGTGTAGCGACGGTTGCTGAGGACTGCGAGGGGGGGAAAAAAGATAAAGAAATGCGATGATGGAATTGGCAGGGATGGCGCCCAAGGTTGAGTAATGAGCTCCGAATCAAAGTGTTTCTAATATGCCAATAACATTTAGAGCACATTAATCTGCAGTTGAAGAAACACGTAGTTCTTATAGTTAAGTTCTTATAGTTCTTATGCTTTCTACGCGCATCGTGACATGGCTTAACACATCTACAATGTGGTGTTTTACTATATAAAAAAAAAAGGTTGGTTAAACTTTGGCACACTTGTGCGCCTCTAGCACTTTCTTTAATTTACATTGTGGCCATCAGACCCCTCCCCCCGTCTCGATTTTTTTCTGAAGAAATGCCCCGATTTCAGCTAACAGTGTCGTCACACCGGCGTCTTCGCTTTTGACATACCACGAATAAAAATGCTAAAGCGAAGTATAATGTTTTCAGGAGGTAATCATGAGTTTCTGATGACCTGATAAGCTTTAAAATAGCACTGCTAAAGACTGGGCCCATTTGTCTCAGGAAGCGATTTCGGTGGCTCGTTTTTTCTTTTTTTTTTTCTATTCTCTCTCTTCTTTTCTTTTTTTTTCCCCCCCGCGGACGCTTCGCAAATGATACTACGAGCACAGTGGAGATTCCAGATGGCGGGGCCCGAATTCAAGCCCATTGGGTCCGCCTCGACCGGCAGAAATTGAAACACGGTCTCATTTCCATGCGGAGTGCGCGAAACTAATTAACATTTTTCTTCTTTGCCTGCTCCCTCTTCATTTCTCCGTTGCGTACGCAGACGGTGCCTTTAACAAGAACGCCTCTCGAATGCTACACGGTGTCTTGCAAATACTTTGTATGCGCACATATGCACTCTTCGCTAGCTTTATTCCCCAGCTAGCTATTGCGAGAGGTTGAAATATCGATGTGTGCACAGTGCATACCACATGCACCAAGCCTTCACAGATTATTATGCATGTACGGTAGCGATTGTTTACAGTGCGTATATATGCAGTTCCCTGCGTGATGTGTGTGTGCGTGTCCGTGGATCTATCTATCTATCTATCTATCTATCTATCTATCTATCTATCTATCTATCTATCTATCTATCTATCTATCTATCTATCTATCTATCTATCTATCTATCTATCTATCTATCTATCTATCTATCTATCTATCTATCTATCTATCTATCTATCTATCTATCTATCTATCTATCTATCTATCTATCTATCTATCTATCTATCTATCTATCTATCTATCTATCTATCTATCTATCTATCTATCTATCTATCTATCTATCTATCTATCTATCTATCTATCTATCTATCTATCTATCTATCTATCTATCTATCTATCTATCTATCTAATCTTCTATACCATCGGCACCGAAATTTCACATGCCTCGGGAGCTGCAATAAATCTGAACATTCGTGTCGCGCGAGCATGCAGCCTGAACTCCATGCTATCACATACCGGGTGCAATAAAATATTAAATCTTCTCTTTTACGGCCGCGCGTATGCCTAGATTACATAGAAACTGCGGTTTCTCGCGGAATCGGGCGCTTTGTAAGCTTTACAAGCAGACGTGCTATTAAACAAGACGTTTTTGCGTAATAACACATTTAAATAGCATTTCAATTAAATATGCATGTGTGATGAAAGAAAGTTTCACTGATTTACATAAAGTTTGACTGATTTACATATATGATCATTAACGGCCTTTGCTGAGCGACCAAGTGGGTCTTTAGTTGACCGGTGCTTTCCCATATTCTGATTTTTGGTTTTTCCGGCGTTTAGCTGCGGGACATCGGTCCCCCGCCGGCAGTGATGGAAATGAACACTGCCCGGCTTTGCCCAGACGGGGTCTGGCGTTCCGCGATGCCATCGCAGAAGCGTAACAGCGAATTGAACGATACCGCCAGAGACAGCACTCAACTCTTCTCGGCCAGCGGAGAAAACTTTGAAGATGTCTTAGAATGTATGCGAAGCCGCAGGGCCAAGCGGAGGAGCCTCGGGACGCCTTCGCCTTCAAGTACGTACGTCTACAGTACAGAACACGAGCCGTCCTCGAGCCCCCGCCATACTTTTCATGCCGGTGGTTTCCTCGGACAAGCTGCGGCGCCTGAATAGGCAAGCTGTCTCCACCTTCCTTGAAAGATTAGTATCACATGAAATAACCTGTATAAGAATTAACATCCGCAAAACATACTGGAAAGATGCCTACAAGACGCCTACAGTTCTTGCAAGATGCAAGAACTGTAGGCGCGCTGCTCTAGCAATTTGCAGGCGTTCCTTTTCGCCCGGAACCGACATCATCACGCACGCTGCTCTCCGCCACCTTTGCCATGAAACAGGAGAGATCTTGCTGCGTTATCTCAACGTCTCATGGAGTGGCGGTGTTGTTTCCTCTGAGTGGAAGCGTAGCCGTCTTGTCCCAGTCTTAAAGCAAGGAAAGTCTCCCCTTGAATTGACACCACATCGACCTATTGCGCTCGCCAGCTGTATAATGTTCAAGAAACCACGCGCCTCAAGTGGCTGCTTGAAGATTATAATGTTTATCCAGAGGCGACGACAGGTTTTCGACGTGGCCGTTCGTCGGACGACAACGTCATTGATCTTGTGTCTTCGATTCAACAACAGAAATAATTCAAATGCCTCTTTGTAGCGCTATTTTTAGATGTGAGGGGCGCTTATGATAATGTTTCGCACGAAGCCATTCTCGACGCACTCGTGGCTGCTGCAATGGGAGGCCGCACTTTTCGGTGAATTCGGAGCTACCTGGGACCCAAAGGAGCTTCTTTGCATTCACCGAGGATAGTCAAACTACCGACCACTGCACCAGCCATGGAATTCCGCAAGGTGGCTTTTTGAGCCCGGTTTTGTTGAATCTAGTTCTGACTGGGCTGGCATAATCCCTGCCACAGTCGGTCAAGCATGGGGACCGTCGGTGTGTTCTACGCTTCAACTGTACAAAGCGCTCTTCATGGGTTTCTTGCGTTACAGCACTCCGGTGCTGTCAAGTACCCGGAGGACAAATCTCAGAGTGCTTGAGAGCATGCAAGTTCAAGCACTTAGAACCTTTCTGGGTCTACCGCAACAATTTTCATCGCCACTGAACATCTCATCAGTACGCAGCTAAATAAGAAGCTAAAGAAGAAGATAGCGGACATCACTAGGCAGACGGAGGAGTACGCGACGCAGCTGGCCAGACAGGGGTGGCAACAGTTTAGCAACTCGCTGAACGGGACCCTAAGTACGGCCAAAACGTGGCGCATCCTCAAGGCCCTAATGGACCCTAGCAAGAACAAGACCGAAAGCGGCAAATCGATCCAAAGACTGGTCCACCAGTACGAAGGTTCCGAAGAGCAGCTCCTGAAAGAAGTCCGAGAAAAATGCTACGGGAAAGACCAAATCGAAGGTTACAAAGGAGGTTATCTCGGCGAGGAAAACCCGAAAATGGACCGACCCATCACGAGAGAGGAGGTCACCGAGGCCGTGAGAGCGGCCACCAAGAATACAGCGGCGGGAGCGGACAAGATTCGAAACTCGCTCATAAGAAACCTAAGCGACGAGGCAGTCGATCAGCTGACGTCGTACCTCAACACGCTCTGGCAAGAGGGGAAGGTACCGGCGGAATGGAAACACGCTGTCGTGGTCATGATACCCAAGCCGGGCAAGAAACTACAGATCGAGAATCTCAGGCCGATCTCGCTTACGTCGTGCCTGGGAAAACTGTATGAGAGAATAGTCACCAGAAGGATCCAGCAGCACCTGGAGAACGGGAGGTGGTACCCTGACAGCATGTATGGCTTCAGGGCCAACCTATCGACGCAGGACGTCCTCCTGCAACTCAAAGAGGAGGTACTCGACACAATGCCCAAGGCGGGTGAAAACGTTGTGATGGCGCTCGACATTAAAGGCGCCTTCGACAACGTCAGCCACGCGGCCATAATGGAGGGCCTCAACAACACCAACTGCGGAAGGAAAGTACACGACTACGTCAAGGACTTCCTAACCGACAGAACGGCAACGGTAGGGCTGGGGGAGTTGAGAAGCGACACCTTCTCCACACCGTGTAAAGGCACACCCCAAGGCTCCGTGATATCGCCCGTGCTATTTAATGTGGCGATGATCGGCCTGGCAAAACGACTCGGCGAGATTCAGGGCATCCAACACGCGATGTACGCGGACGACGTCACGGTTTGGGTCACGCAAGGTTCACTGGGAGAAAAACAAGAGAAGCTACAAGAGGCTGCGCGCTGTGTCGAAAAGTACACCAGAGAGAGGGGACTGGTGTGCTCCACAGAAAAATCCGAACTACTGAGAGTAGGTAGACACCCCACCCAAGCAACACTGGAAGTAACGCTTGACGGTCAAAACATCCCGGAAAAGAATATGATCAAAATCCTGGGCATGTGGCTACAGGGCAGCAGAAAATGCAGCCACACCATCAGCCTGCTGAGCAAAGTGACGGAGCAGGTGGGCCGGATGATCAACAGGGTCTCCCAAAAAAGATACGGCATGAAAGAGGAAGACACACTCAAACTCGTCGGCAGCCTGGTCGTCAGCCGAGTCATCTACTCGCTACCGTACCACGCGATGACCAAAGGAGAGAGGGAACAGGCGGACACGATACTCAGGAAAGCATACAAGACGGCTCTCCATCTGCCAAAAAACACGTCAAACGAAAAACTGCTCCAACTGGGCATCGGCAACACTTTCAGCGAACTGGCGGAAGCCCTGCTTGAAACGCAAAACGCCAGACTCAAAAGCACCCCTGCAGGGAGAGCGCTCCTGACTAGGCTGGGACGGGACACGAGCGGACACGTGGATAGATACGCAGACGTGCCCGACTGCTTAAGAAAAACAATAAGTGTTAGGCCAGTGCCTAAGAACATGGACCCCAACCTCCACGAGAGCAGAAGGCAGGCGCGAGCCGAATACGTGGAAAAGACACTAGCGCTACTAGAGAACACGGTGTACACGGATGCTGCCACGTACCCGCGAGAAGGGAAGCGCACGGCCACGGCGGTGGTGGTGGACGGCGACGGAAATCTGATCACATGTGCGACGGCAAAGGCAGCCGACACAGCGGAGGCCGAAGAAATTGCCGTGGCGCTGGCGGCAGTAGAAGGATATAGGACAGGCAGGCCTCTAAACATTTTAACAGACTCGAAGGAAGCGTGCACAAATTACACGAGGGGCAGGATTAGCAAAGCCGCCCTCAGAATTCTTGGCGGAGCCAACTTCGCCGAGAGGAACGTTACACACAAGTTAATTTGGATTCCGGCCCACGCAGGCATAGAGGGTAACGAAAGGGCAGACAGCCTAGCTCGAGAGACCACGTTCCGAGCAGAGCAGTCGCGCGCCCCGGAGTATCACCCACACGCTTGTGAAGGAGGATACACAGAAATCTTAAACTTATACAGAGGGACGAGAGCCAAATATCCCCCACCGCACAAAGCTCTAACGCAGGAGGAAGCAACGAGTTGGCGCAGATTGCAGACAAACTCCTTCCCAAATTTATACATCCTAAACAAAATGTACCCAACACAATACAGAGACACCTGCCCATGGTGTGGGGCCACACCCACACTATATCATGTCACATGGGAATGTAAACACAATAAATCATTCCACCAACACAATAACCCGAGTGCGGAGCAATGGGAGAGTCGGCTTACCAGCTGCGAGCTCACGGCCCAAAGGGCCTTAGTGCAGCACGCTAGTGAGGTAGCTAGGCTCAGTGGAGCCCTGGAATAGGGGCCCACCCTTGCCGGAAGAGGCTCCAAGTCGCCGGCGCCCAAGACGACCGAGACCTCGAGACGCTAAGTCCTTGAAGGAACCAAATAAAGTTTATCTCTCTCTCTCTCTCTCTCGTCAGCTTTCCCGACTCCAGTCTCAACGTCTTGCTTCTTTCTCGGAAAGTAGACCAGAGGCAACTTTTTCGGGCATTGTAGCCTCCTAGCGATCCTCTCTTTCATGCGATTTCACGCCTGCATCAAGATCACCTTGTCCTTTGTGGTGTCTTCGGCAGCCACAAGTGCGGCTTTCCATTCCTGGAGTTTTAACTTGTGCCCTGAATCAATCCGCTCTACATCTACTGCATTATTCATACCCCACTCGAGTTCACATTTATGCAGACGGCTCTTCGACTCTAACCAGCTCTACTGGTGCGGTAGTCATTCCTTCAACGCCAGTCTGCAAGAAGTTCAAGATGAGCCATGTCACAACATCGACAGGGATCCAACTTTCCATCCTCCGTAGCGTAGTGCTATATGTGCTGCAAGAGTCACCAAGTCACTGGGCTATATTCTGTAACTCAAAGGCAGCCCTGTAATCACCCTCATCAGCTCTGCGCCGACGCCCACATGAACAATTGGTAGCAGAAAGACTATTACGCTACCATCAAGTGGTGGACAGAGGTCACTATATTGTATTTCAGTGGCTACCTAGGCACTGCACCATTACTGGCAATCAAAGTACCGACAAAGCTGCCCGAGAGGCACATGGTGAATGCGAAAGCACCTCGATACTATTGTCGAGAACGGATGCAGTGCGGCACCTCAGTGGTCTTGCCCATATTATTACTCTAAGGAAATGGAACACACCGGAATTCACCAACCGGCGCCTATATGCCATCGACCTACATGGGAGATTATAACATTTACCTGGTTTTAATCGACGGGAAGAAACGTTGCTGTGCCGCCTGCGAGTAGGAGGTTCTTTCACAAACGCTATACTCAATCCTAATTGGAATGGCGGACAGTGCCAATTGCAGCACATGTGGTGTCGAAGAAACGACCAAACATCTCCTCTATGACTGCCCCACATACGAAGATGAGAGGAGTGCCCTTCGGACAGTTTTGGGGCACTTAGACGACATGCCTTTCACAGAGGAGAACATCTTGGGCCCCTGGTCTCCTGCGTCTGCTATGTGCAAGGCCACAAAGGCGCTAGTGCTTTTCTTGAAATGCACCAGCCTGTATGACAGCCTGTGACAGACTCAGCGATGAACGCTTGTGTGTACAACACTAAAAACTGTGAACTTCTTTCCTCCTTCTCCTCTTTGACTCCCCATTCCCCTTTCCCCAATGCAGAGTAGCCTACTGATCTCAGCCTGGTTAACCTCCCTGCCTTTCCCTTGTGACTTCTGTCTCTCTCTTGCTTATCTATGCACGAAATTTAGAGAATGCACTGCAAATGAACAAAGTGGAGTGCGATTGCCTCAGCTGATAGATTCTACCTAGCGAAAAAAAAACTGGGGCGGGGGGGGGGGGTGCGTTCTTTTTCTATCTTATCGACCTGTGCGTTTCTCCGTTCGTTTCTTGTGATATGCAAAATATTTAGGCTTTGTAAATAGCTATTTTTGACAGTCTTAACGCTGTACGCGGTAGCAGACCGAACCAAGCAGAATGACACACTTTATACCAGAAAAAATGAGAAGAATACGGACAATGCCGCTTGGTTAAAAAGGAAAAAAAAACGTTTAGAACTTTTGTCTGGCGTCTATCGGCGTGCACAATTCAAGGCGTCCTGCTGAATCCTAACAATGTTCAGTCAAGTCTTATTGATGAAATAAGTGTTCTACATAAAAGGCACAATTCCTATTGAAGAAAAATACAGAGGACACCTAAGCATTTGTTACGAGTTGTGACTGCGATGTTCGATTGAACGCTGCTGAGCGGTCGATCCTTCGAGTTATGAACTCCTCGCGGGCAAGCGAACGCGTTGAGACGCTTGGCCAGCGCCTCCTAGATAGCACAAGGCCGGTGCAATTCGGTTTGTGACGTCATGCTACCGTGCCTGACTGCCATAGAATCTAATGGGGACGCTCCTGAGTAAGCCGCGGTGATTTTGACGTCACCGCTTTCGTCACGCCGGGAGTGGCAATGGAAGTTTCGGCTCAAGAAGCATGATGTCATAAAGAGTAGTGCACAGGCCTGCTATCTAGGAGGCGCTGGTTTCGCCTAGTGGGCAATACAGCCGGCTTCAGAGCGTGCGGTCGTAGGTAAGAAGCTCACTACTATCAACGTTCTTTCTTTCGAACTTAATGTTTTTTATACATTAATTTCTTTATAACGATTACCGAGGCGATGTTCAAACGCAGGCGAAAGCTTTCGCGGACAAGAAACGCGCGGATGACACAGGCTTTTGAGAGGGAGGGTGACGTGCGTCGCGGCGATGCCCTCTCCACTCATGCAACAACTGGCGCGCCATCGCGGCAGCAGGTATACCCTTTCGCCCGCCCTGCTCCGTCGAGGCGTGCACGTGACGTGGCATCGAAGCGAATGTGAAATTAGGTGTCGTTTCGTTACTACAGACGCCGGCTTTTTTCACTCAATGGGCCATTTGATGCTTGCGCATGAAAAAAAGGCAGCAAAGGCGCTTGGCTGCTACCCCCCTCGTTGTGGGCTTTGTGTCTAGAATCGGCAGCCTTTATAGTATCACGTGAATGAAGTGAAAGGAGGCCTTGAGACCAATGTGCTTTAATTAACATAATTGATCATTATTTTTCCAGCACTTACATTTGCAAATTAAATCACCATCGTGCTGCCCACCTGAAAGCCTCCTGGTTAGCTCAATTCGTAGAGCAACTGTCGCGGAAAGGCAGTGGTGCGGAATTTGGTCTGCGAACTGTAGACGAACATTTCATCAGCTGCAATTCTGAGAAGCCTGTCTGGGTTTCCTCAGTAGTCTTGTGCCAATTTCAGGTGAATGACAGCATTACCTCTCATTAACTGCTTTGAAGTGCTTCACGTAACAAGAGAGAGAGAGAGAGAGAGGAACACGTTTCATGTCAGCAGAGCAATGAATGCGACTAGTTGGTTCATGTTAATTTTGAGAGAGCGCTTACTAGAAAGTACATCACTAATAACAGAGACAGAAACGCAACTATACAGGGCAAAGAGTTCCCGCGTTTTCCTCTAGTACTTTTGTTTTTCTGTTTCTGTTATTCGTACATGGATACCTTCGTCCCGCCTATTGCAATCGCCAGAATTTGTAGGATTGTTACACTTGAAGCCCAAATGCAGATGCGCCTGCATATATTGATAGCTGGTAGACGCAGGCAGAGTGATAGCTTGCTTCCTGCATTCTACGTTCCTTTCGTTTGGCGTGTGCCGCCTTCATAATTTTGTGCGCCGATTTCAGTTTCGCCACTCGTCTTTCTCCCTTCATAGCCCTTTAAGTACCTTTTCCAACATTCTAGGTAGCAAACCGAACTTTTTTCTAGTAACCTCTCTGCTTTTCCCTTTCTGTCTCTTTCTCTCTTATTCGTGTTGTGCTTGTGAGTCAGAACGTTCTCAAAAAGAAAAAACGAAGAAAAGAAAGAAGCATTCAGCGTCCGAAGCATTCAGCGGCCTCATTCCTGAAAAAAGTACTGAACCTATTTCTCTATTAAGGATGATAGTAGGTTTGAATGCATGTTAAATATTCCCAAATAGTCAGAATTAATCAGGTAAACCCCCCCCCCCCTCCATCTCCTCGTCCCCTCCGTGTGTAGTCTGTCAGCCAGATTATGCATTTGAAGCGGGAAATCCCGTAATTGCTAAAATCATTCGTTGCAATTTGAGGAAGCTGAAGTAATAATGAAGATGCACCCGAAGTGAGTGAAATTAAAACGCGAGGGAAGCTCAAAGAGTGCGTCACACGACTGCACCGCTGCTCGTGGCCTAATCTGTACGCATTTTCCCTGCGACTGTCCTTGTCCGGATGCAGTAGCTGCATTCCCAGAGAGCGCAGCTTTAACAGCCCGCTTCAGTAATCAGGCGGACGGGGACAGTTCGTCCTCGACTGTACGCTTCATTTAGCTGCAGTAGACGGAACCCCATTTGGACACGTGAGCCGAATGTCGATGGAGAAAAAAAAAAATTCGGCCGAGACACTTAAGACTGCTTACGTGTGGGAATGCGAAAGCGTGATACCGTTCGTAGACCGCGGAACGTCGTGAACGCGCTTATTGCACGCATGAACGCACCCGCGAGCTCACGTACTATAGGCACACCTTTGGTTAGCCAGAACCGCAGACCCGCCGTGGTGTCCGGGAAGCGTGCTCGGCTCGCAGCCAGGAGGCCCGGGTGCGATCCTTACCCCCAGATCGAAATGTACACTTTCTTTTCTTTTTTTTTTTTTGAAAGCCATTGATTTACTTTGTTTGCAGGGAACGTCCCTGAGAAATTTGTCGTCAATCCGAGCATTTCTTGACGCGTTCTTACTCTGCGCCATCGGCCAGTTTTGGTACTATTGCTTGATCACGCCGGATTTTCTGTCTCGAGGGGCGCATAATGCTTTCACATTGGTGTGTGTATATATACACATAGAGGGAAACCTACGTCTCGTTTAGCCCTAATTACGCGCCGCGGCTGCACAGGAGCGAACGTCTTCTGGTGCTGACATCGAAGCACGCGTTTCTCCATTCCGACAGCTGCAGACATGGTTTGAAATGGCAAAAGTGGCGCGCTTTCAACGTACTCGTGCACGGTTTCGGTCTGCGTTAAACAACTGCGCCAGCTCATACAGAAGTTAATCAACAATTCCTCCATCACGGCGTCTTTCATAATGCGAGTGTCGCTTTACTTCTACTTCTCCGAAGCGCCTCCTTCAGTTCGGCTTTTATACTCCGTGTGGATTCCGATTTTTTTTTTTTTTAATTCGTCCTTCAAGTAAAATGAGAACGATCTTCTCGTGTTTCATTTTCTATAATCCGCGTAAGAGGGAGAAAAAAAATGAAAGGCACTCAATGGGCTTACTGCAGTATATTGTATAAGAGGGCTGCAATACAGGATTATTTTCTTTCGTGCTTCTTTTTTCTTTCTTTTTTTTTCTGCTTACTGCGGAGAAACGTTAGGACCAATTGTGATCGCTGGTTCTGCATGATAATATAGAGATCGCATTGGGGGCTGGTGCGACATAAGGACGGGCGCAAAGGGCCCCTCCAGGTGTTCCACATGGGAGCACAATTGTGCTCTTTTCAGGCCACTTCCGTTGTATTATATTTCTTTTTTATTTTCATCAGAGAGTGTATACTCAATGCGCATATATATATATATATATATATATATATATATATATATATATATATATATCAACGAGAAGAAAGGGGGTTAACCGAGGGGCCCGATTTTTATTAGTCATATCATGAGAAGCCAACAAACACTGACACCAAGGAAAACATAGGGGAAATTACTTGTGCTGAATAAATGAAATAAAGAAACGATAAATTAGTGGAAATTAAAGTGGATGAAAAAACAACTTGCCGCAGGTGGGGACCGAACCCACAACCTTCGCATTTCGCGTGCGATGCTCTACAAATTGAGCTACCGCGGCGGCGTTTCCCCATCCCACCTGCGGCAAGTTGTTTTTTCATCCACTTTAATTTCCACTAATTTATCGTTTCTTTATTTCATTTATTCAGCAAAAGTAATTTCCCCTATGTTGTCCTTGGTGTCAGTGTTTGTTGGCTTCTCATGATATGTCTATATATACATATACATATATATCTATATATATATATATATATATATATATATATATATATATATATATATATATATTCCTTCAGGCCGAAAGAAATATCTGGCATGTTCACACCCTGACTTGGCACCTATAGCCGCAGAAATTGTTACGGGGCATCGCGTATGAGCATGCCGTTAAAGGACCAGCCTGTAAATATTGTAATGTACGGTTTGATCTCTTCCCCTTCCCCGTGTACTCGTGAATCCCCGTGACAATTTGGTGGAGATGTGGGGTCCAGCAGCTCTGTACGACGGAGCTTCACAGTGGTCGTCCAGTCGGAGTTATCATGATGACAGAAGAGACCACGACCACGCCTGCGCCTGCAGTACGACGCCTGCACCAGCCACGACAACGTCAACGATCGTCCTTACGCATCCTAAAGACCCAGGGATGTCCTGCGGTACGCATGAAGTTGATGTCGAAGATTGGATTGCCGATTATGAATGCATCAGTGCGATCAATCTTTGGGACCCAACGCTGATGCTGGCGAACGCGCTGTTTTATCTCCAAGGAACGGCAAAGGTATGGTTCGAGAAACACGAGGCGGAGATTGGAAGTTGGAACACTTTCAAAGAAAAATTTAGGGCCTTGTTTGGTAGCCCATGGGTCGAGAGGCAGCCGCAACGAAAGAGCCATCCATCCGCGCTATGACGTCCACTGAACCATACACATCCTACACTCAGGGCGTCTTGGCTCTTTGCCGTAAAGTCGACAGTAACATGACGGAGTCGGACAAGGTTGGTCAAGCGCTGAAGCAAATCGCAGACGATTCGTTCAACCTATTATTGTGCCGAAATTGTGCGACCGTCGACGAAATTATTGAAGAATGCCGGCGTATTGCGAGGACATTCGCTCGGCTACCGAACACCACTCCGACGTCATCATGCGGATACAGACAGGTCTCTCGTCTGCAGTCGTCGCCGCCGTCGGAACTTACACGAATTGTTCGTTGTAAAATCGAAGCAATTGCTCCTGCTCTTCCCAACACCTGCCACGGCGATTTTCACGTGCCGACCGTTTCCCTGGTCCAGTCCGTTGTGTGGGAGGAACGGGTTTCGCCGTCTGCACTGTTTCTCATTCTCGGACACCTGGCTTTCGCCCTAGGTCGCCGCCTCGCCCAAGATCGCCTCCCCAGGAACAACGCTTCTGTCCTCTCGCTCTCGAAATCCGGCTGAATGGCGGACGGCAGATGATAGGCCGATTTGTTTTTACTGCCGTCGTGTTGGTCACGTCGCGCGCCATTGCAACAACCGTTGGGTGTGGTGTCACCGTTCACCCTAGAAGCCACTGCTAGCCGCACTGACAACTACCGCCGTTTCCAGCCCACTCAGCCGTACAACAGTGATAGCTATCGCCGCTTCCAGCTTTTTGAGCCGTACAACGTCGATGCCACCCCTACGCCGCACAGCCGCTCCCCGTCGCCCCGAGGTCAGCAGTCCCGTTCACCGCCAGCGTGTCGCCCGTCGTCTCCTTCGCCTCTACGACGACGCCCGACATCGCCGCTTGCAACCTACGACAGGGAAACTAAGGGATGCAGCTTTTAGAGGTGACGCTGCATCTTCGACTTCCACCTCAAATCCTCTGCTCGTATTGACGACACGACGAAACTTGATCGACGTTGACGTTGACGGCTTAACTGTTCCCGCACTCGTCCATATACTGCATGGGGCACAAATCTCCGTGATGAGTAATCAACTTCGTGTCGCCGCCTCAAGAAAGTGCTTACACCCGCCACTACTGATATTATTCGCGTCGCTGATGGACGATGTTCCGCGGTCATCAGAATGTACACAGCTCGTATCACCATCGCCGGTCACCATATATCTGTTTTGTTTGCAGTCATCCAGCAATGCACCGAGGTCATTCTCGGACTCGATTTCTTGGCGCATGCCGCTATAATTGACTGCGCAACCGGCGTCCTTCAACTTGAGCTTCATCAACTTGTTCCACTTTCACCGCCACACCACTTATGCTCTGTCGATTACGTTCGGTTGTCACCGCAAGCCGCTACGTCTGTTGCCTTGACGACGGCATCACCAGTCCCCGACGGTGACTGCGTAGTATCTCCATTAGCTGACGTTACAAAATTGTGGGGGTTTACGTATAACCACGATCTCATTATGAGGCACGCCGTAGTGGAGTACTCCGGAAATTTGTACCACCTGGATGGTCCAAATTTCAGTCAGCGCTCTGTTTCTTTATCTGGCCGGCTCGGCTTGTTTGTTCCTTTCTATGTTCCGCTGTACCAGTTTTAGACCACCTGGGGTTCTTTAACGTGCACATAAATCTAAGTACACGGGTGTTTTCGCATTTCGCCCCCATAGAAATGCGGCCGCCATGGCCGGGATTCGATCCCGCCACCTCGTGCTTAGCAGCCCAACACCATAGTCACTAAGCAACCGCGGCGGGTCTAGTTGTCGTGCTGTTGTCCCGAAATATTGCTGTGCAGCACACCCTCGTGACTGCTTTCGACCAACCACGTCCAGCTTCCGCTCCTCAACTTCAGCAACTCGACCCAAGCTCTCCCGCAAGGCATCTTAGTGACCATCGTGTCAGCGCTTGATGCATGCGACATCGCGGCATTAGACGCTGAAACTTGTTCGTCCTTTCTCGCAACCGGCCCGGCGAGTCCAGTTCCCGAAGAAATTTCCAAAATGATTGCCCCTGACCTTCCGAGCTGTCAAGCCGCGGAACTCCACTACCTCCTAGAGACCTACAGGGATATCTTCGACTTCGATGACCGCCCTCTGGGTCATACTGCTCTCGTAATTCATCGAATACATGCGGGAGATGCTATTTCTATCACACGGCGACCGTATCGTGTGTCCCATTCCGAATGCCAGGTCATACAACGCGAAGTCGATAAGATGCTCTCCAAAGGCGTCATAGAGGCTTTTTACATTCCGTGGGCGGCACCTGTCTCTTGGTCAAAAAAGAAAAGGGTGGCAGCTAGAGATTTTCCGCCGACTATCGTGCCTTAAATAAAATATGGCGCAAAGACGTATATCCGCTGCACGAATTGATGATGCCCTTGACTTTATTCACAGTGCGATGTACTTCCCATCCAGAGACCTGCGCTCGGGTTACTGGCTGATTTCTGTTGACCACTTAGACCGACAAAAAAACTGCTTTTGTCACACCGGACGGCCTCTATCAGTTCAAAGTTATGTCCTTTGGACTGTGCAACACCCCCGCAACCTTTGAACGCATGATGAACTCTCTCCTTCGTGGTTACAAATGGTCCATCTGTCTCTACTACTTAGACAACGTCATTGTGTTTTCCCAACGTTTGAAAGTCACCTTACTCGTCTGGCGACCAGCAGTCTTTCGTCGGGCGGGACTCCAACTAAACTCCAAAACGTGTAATTTCGGAAGACAACAAATCACTGTGCTTGGTCATCTTGTAAGTGCTACAGGTGTCCAACCTGACCCTGACAAGATTCGCGTTGTCAAAAACTTCCCGGTGACCTCGTCTGCTAAAGATGTTCGGAGTTTTGTGGGATATGTTCGTACTTCCGCCGTATCATACGCAATTTCGCCATCATAGCCCGATCCCTAACCAACCTTCTAAAGAAGGGCGTCCCCTTCTCGTGGGGCCACGACCAAGCGGCTGCATTCTCGGCGCTGACCAACTTGCTCACTTCACCGCCTATATTGGCTCACTTCGACCTATCCGCGACTACTGAAGTTCGCACAGACGCTAGTGGGCATGGAATCGGCGCCGTCCTCGCTCTGCACCAGCACGGCGAAACACGTGTTAGTGCATACGCCAGCCGCCTTCTCTCCACGTCTGAACGGAACTATTCGATCACAGAGCGCGAGTGCCTTGCGTTGGTTCGGGCTGTCGCGAAATTTCGCCCATATTCGTACAACCGCGCATTCTCGGTTCTTATTGATCACCACGCTCCTTGTTTGCTGCCATCGCTCAAGGACCCAATTGGTCGCCTTGGTCGCTGGGCTCTCAAAATACAGGAATATGCATTTGAGGTAATTAATAAATCTGACAGGCTACATCACGATGCCGATTGTCTTTCCCGCCATCCGGTGGACCCTGTTAGCCTCGCTGGCCATGACAATGATTCCTGTGTGCTCGCCATATCTGATTTACGCAATATCGGTACCGAACATCGTCAGGATGAATCCCTAAAGCTCACCATTCAGCACTTCCGCACGTTGCGACCCTTCTCTACGCCGGTATGTCCTACGCAATGAAGTTCTATACCGTCGCAACATGAAACCTGACGGGCCGGAATTACTGTAAGTTATTCCTCGAGAACTGCGTACCACCATTCGTCGACATATACACGATGCTCCAACTGCGGAACACCTCGGCGCCTCACACACCTACGACCGCGTATGACAGCTGTTCATTTGGCCTGGCTTGTATCGTTCTGTGTGCCGACATTCCATCGGAGCCCTCCTTTCGCGTCGGCCTTGATTTGCTCGGACCTTTGTCTACGTCCGTATCCGGCAACAAATTGATTGTCCTCGCAACTGGCTATACGACTAGATATGCCATCACGCGCGCCTCCAGTAGCTGCGCTAGAGACGTTGCAGACTTTCTGCTCAATGACGTCATTCTTCGACACGAGGCCCCGCGCCGGCTTCTTACAGATCGCGGCCGCTGTTTCCTAGCACAGGTCATTGACGAAATTTTTCGTAGCTGCTCTACTGAACATCGCCTTACGACAGCCTACCATCCACAGACCAACGGTCTTACAGAGCGCCTCAACCGAACTCTCACGGATATGCTGTCAGTGTAAGTCTCTACTGATCACCGCGATTGGGACCGCCACCCTACCCTACGTTACTTTTGCCTACAATTCGTCCCGGTACGACACCGCCGGCTTCTCGCCCTTCTTTCTCCTCTACTGCCGCATCCCTGCGTTGCCCTTCGAGACGCTCCTTCCTGCTGATACCCCCGTAGTCACAGCATATGTTCAGGACGTCATCTCTCGAGCCAGAATAGCTCGCAAGGTTGCTCACACTAGGCTATGTGAATCGCAGGCCTCCCAAAAAGAGCGCTATGATAACCGACACCGCGAAGTCGAGTACCCTCCTGAATCTCTGATCCTACTCTGGACGCCGTCTCGGCGCACAGGGCTGTGCGAGAAGCTGCTCCCTCGCTACACTGGACCCTACGAAGTGCTCCGCACGCTCAACGACGTTGACTGCCTCATCACTCCGCTCCCACATTGCCCGTCTTCTTCTTTTACGTCTACTACTGATGTTGTCCATGTGTCGCTGCTAAAACCCCACTTCACCGGCAGTGCTGACAGATCTTAGAAGGCGCCGTGAAGGCGCTCAGTCCGGCGGGAGTGATGTTACGAGGCATCGCGTATGAGCATGCCATTAAAGGACCGCTTCGCCCCGCGAAGAGAAAGACGGGACATGCCGCGTGAGATGCTATCAGCCATTCTGCGGTAGCAGCAGCCTGCAAATATTGTAATGTACGGTGTCGTCTCTTCCCCGTGTTCTCGTGAATCCCCGTGACAATACACACACACGCGCGCAAGCGGCGGCAAGTTATCTCTTCGCCTAATTTCATTTCCATTTTTTTAGTTATTTCCGTCATTTCAATTTCCAACATAGCTAATATATATATACACGAGAGAATAAGGGAAACCAGGGGGCTCCATTTTTTGTTATCATGACCATATAAATGCAATAGACTAAAAATCCAAGGAAAGCATCGGGGAATTTAGCAGTGTTTTAAATTGAAATGAATAAAATGAAGAAAAAAAGGAAATGAAACTAAGCGAAGCGACAAATTGCCGCCGGTGGGAGCGGAACCCACAACCTCCGCATTACGCGCGCGTTGCGCTACCAGTTGTGCCTCGGTGACGGCTATCAACAATCCGTCCAATAACTTAGGTAGTTATGCTTACTATATCTAGCCGCTGGGATTCCTGGCCAGCGCCACTCATACAGTATATGCAGCACTTACATACAGTACACGTATACATGTATACAATTTCATGTGTTTTAACTTGCATAACCGTGGATGCTTTTGTTTGTTTTTGCTTGTGGAAATTCCGTGTGTCCCAGCTAATGTTAGTGAAGCCGCTCAACGTGAAAAAAAAATTATTTTAGAAACACGGTACACGACGCTATTTTAAGACCTGCAGTGTTCGGTTGTCAGAACGCTGACAAACTAACATCTTAGCTCTTATAGACGTATCTTGCAGAGTGTCTTTTTTTGTAATATTTTTTTTCGTTGAACGGCTTGATTAACGTTAGCTGGGACACACGGCATTTCCAGAAGCAAAAGCAAACGAAAGCATTGGGTCATGCAAGTTAAAACGCATTAAATCAATGTATACTGTACGTAAGTGCCAACAACTTCTCAATGACCTGAAACAAAGACAACGCCTTTTGCACGTAAGTCATCATAACGCTAATACAAAAGAAACAAAAAAGAATGGCTATACATAAAAGCGAGAAACATGCACCACCATAAAACGTTGAAGAGCAATTTATTTTCCCTTATCATAAATCTATTATCTTCTTATACAATGGTAACTTACGCAGTCTTTGAGAAATAAAATTGTTTTAAAATGAATGCATTTGTATTTCCCGTGGCACCAAATTCCAAACTTTCACTTCGTGGTACTGTAGCAAACGTTGGCAGCAAGTATTTTTTCCCCGGGCAAACTGTTGGCTGCGGGAGAGCAGTCTAATTGGCATCCTACCTATTCCCCTCACGAGACATTGGTCATGTGCGAAAAGCGTGGGTGCTTTGTGAGTAAGCAAATCACTCCGGATGAGCAGTTTTCTTTCTTCTGTTTTTTTTTCCTTCGATTTCGCTGGGCCTCTTAAAGCTGAGTTGCGTGCGTGCGTGCGTGCGTGCGTGCGCGTGTGCGTGTGCGTGTGCGTGTGCGTGTGTGTGTGTGTGTGTGTGTGTGTGTGTGTGTGTGTGTGTGTGTGTGTGTGTGTGTGTGTGTGTGTAGCAGGGATAGCCACCTTGACAGCAAACGAACGCGCCCCTACCCGCTTGTTGCAGGGGAAAGAAAAAAACATGTGAGGGCAATCCTTTCTCTCCGCAGCGTAGAAGAAGCCCGAGGTGATGCCGGCCGGCAGGAACCAAGAGAGTGGCATTAGGGGCCCTTGACAACACGGTACAGTGACAGCTCTTACGTGTCGCTTAACTACGTGGGCGCAGACTTAGAGCCCAGAAAGGAATACCTGATAGAAAACAAGTGAGCCAGCGAAGAAAGCGAAAGCAACCGACGTTGCCGGGCGTCAATGCATAAGCACCCTGAGCGCGGCCGCGCCTTCACGCTGACAGGCTTCGCGCTCTCTCGTCGCGTGTTTGATAACCGCGGTGCGCCGCCCACCCCTCGAGTGCTGCGTGCTCTGCGCGCCGCCTTCTCTTTTCGGGCGCACTTTGGAGGGTCGTACGCCGAGTTCGTTTGTCATTTGGTTTAACGCCGTCACACTGTACCACCGCGAAAAAGAAATCGCCTTCGAAGAAATTTTTAGAGGACTCGGAAGCAAAGTGACCTCGCTTGCTCATTTTCATTGTTCTATACTTCGACTTCTTTTTTCCCAGGCTCATAGCTACTTCGCTGTTTATAAGTAAACCTTGTCATTAACGCAGTTACTGATGCTTCTTTGTTTCTTTGTTGCTTCACTGGTGCTTCTTTTCTGTTTCTTCTTTGAGAAATGCCAAAAGGAAAGTAAGCGAGTTAGGCTGATAGCTGTCGCGACTTTCAAGAATAATGTGCGAGAGTGTGAAATAATTAAGTGTGAAATGGATCGTACTAAGACTGCATCCCAGCTGCGTATCACCACCTTAACAACTGCACTCACTAGTTGGGCAGTTATTCACTCACTAGTTATACAGAATCAAGCCGGGCCGATCACGGCAGAGTCGTCCGTTGCAGCGACGACCTCGTAACATTGTAGGAATAATTAAAACTTGTGGCGCGTGTGAAACTGGGCCCTACACATTGGGAAACTTTAATTAACCATTGGGCCACGCTACACCAATTCTGTCGGTAACTCATAAGCCAGAGGATGACAGCCGCTCGTGCGCTACAGTGTCTCGATATCTACTGAGACAACCTCGCAACTGTGCATGAACTTCCGAGGACAAGCTCAAGTGTCACAGGAAGCGAGTGCATTGTCACGGCGTTCGCGTTTGCCAGCGCGGTCGTGATTTACTCAGAGCTGTGTGACGGTGCGTGTGGAGGAAATTTCTGACGCACCGCAGGCGTAACGACTGCTGGGCGATTAATATTAATGACAAACATTATATTCTCTCCCTCGAAGTAATCTTAGTGTTGCTATGTTCCGCTTTGTCCTATCAATTGTGCATTTTGTGTATAAATATATCCGATGACTCGCCTTACTCATTTATTTATAACGTCGTTTGCAGTTGGGCAGCATTGTCATACGCACGCACCTAAATACTTTCACTACGGCGTCTAAAGTCCGTAAAAAAAAAAAAAGGAGAGAGAGAGAAGTAAAACAAATAGAAAAAAAAAAGAAAGTGAAGTTGGCTTTTCCGTATGATTCCTCTTATTGTGGCGAAGCCCATTTTCTTTTTCGTTTTTAGCAAGATATGCCCGCAGGCAGACGAATTGAAAAGAATTAGTTTATGACTTCGCGAAACGTGCCTCTGGCGCTTCACGTGGATTATCCGGCAAATTTTCGAAGTGCTTTACGTAGACACTGTTACGGCAACCGAGGCAGTGTCACTGTTCGTCGAGTACAACTCAAAGAAAGCCTTCCTCGAAGTGAAATACAGGGAAGAAAAGGGGAAATAATCAGCAAGCTGACGCTTCGGCGCCAAGAAACCGCCGGATCGAGGCAACCGACTCAAACGCCCGCCGGAGCTACCGTGAAGAGGAGACCGCGCGCTTCACCCCTCTATTTAGGGTGCACTGTTTTTCGCCTTGGCTATGTACTCGGGGCTTTCAGGAGAAAAAGAAAGCCGCACAACTGTACTTGGCGGTGCTGCGAGAAAGCGCGTCTGTTTCTTCGCCCTCTTCATCGGTGGCAGGTATGCTGCGCAGACCTGGCCAAGACCGTTGGCACAGCAGAGCAGCTTGGGCCTCAGCGAAGCGTTTCATACGTCGTCTTTATTTTTCTCCCGCTCATCAACGCACGAGCAGCGCACGCCCACGTTCGTGACGCCAGGCCGTCAATCATAACATTGTACAAGGGCTGAGGCTACGTCGTTTTCCACGGCACGAGGACGCATTCTCCGGACAAGTGAGACGCTTTGTCGAGCGACCGACGAGCGCGCGATTCGCGGAGCCTGAGCGCGCCAGAGTCTGCGCGGGCACAACGGCCACGCACGTAAACGTTTTGAGGGAGGTAGCGACGCGAAGGCCGGTTTCGAGCGAATCGACGTTTGCCGGAACGGGTGGCAGAACAGTGGTTCCAGGGGACTCCGTCAGTCCGCCCCGCGGCCGGCCGTCATGCCGTGAGAGCGCTGGCCCGGCGGCCCCGTGCGGAGCGCGACCTGCAGTGCTCGTCGGCTCGGGGACGAAATAAGCAACCGTGCCTGAGCGGTGACGTGCGCGATCGCTTTCTTGGCGCCCCTTCAAGGGCCTCCCCGCGCTTTCTCACGCGGGGGCTGCGGCCTCAACGAGCACAGAGATTTGCTTCGCGGTAGACAAATTATGAGCACCACGGCGCAAAGCCAGCTTTGGGCCAAGGTCGGCGGTGTAGCAGAGAGAACGGAGGTCGCGGAGCCACAGTGCCCCCGGTGCATCCGTGTACTGCATGCACACCAGGTGCCTCTGGAGCGCCACGGTGCACCTGAACGCCCCATAATTTTGAAAAGGGACTTATTTACGTCATTCAGGGATATTTCGTCGTGTGCACTGCTTGTACTGACTTTGAAAACGTTTTTCTCATCGACTGTACCACTGGCCTGCTAGACTTGCGGCTCCCATCGCGTTAATTCTTCTACTACCGCCAAATTATTGTATTTCAAATATATTCTTCTCTTCTTTGTCGGAGGAAGAATACAAGTAGTTCAAGCCTAGGTTGTCCCGAAGGAAGCAACATTGTATCCGCGCTGCATTCCGAGTGCGCTGCTGTAAACATGAGTTTAGAGATATTGAGTTGTCCATCGTAGCACGGCAGGCAAGAAAATCAATTAATTCACAACGAAGCAATTCGGCATGCAACATGAAATCATATTGTGCGTATTTATAATCTGCGTTCCAGTTAAGCATGCTGGCATTTTGCAGTGTGGTAGCCCGCACTGGAAGAGCACTCTAATGATTTGCTTTGGATACACGTTTAAGTAACCCACCTGGTCGAAATTAACACAGAGACGTCTTTCATAGTCATATACCTGTGTGTTGCTTTTGCTTCTTAAACCTATAACGCAAGTTAATTTACGTAAAACTCCGCGTTGTTTGCCCGATGAGCACCTTTCGAGCATTGGCGTGTTCGTTCCGCCATTTTTGTGCGAGAGACAAGGCCTTTTTCAGCCAGCCAGCCAGTGACAGCCAACGTCGTTGAAAATAAATGGCCCACCTAGCACAAAGAGCGACGACAAGAAACGAAGCACACAGCGCTCGCTCAAACTGCGAGAGATGGATCAAAAACGTACACGATTGCTTCGGCACTTGCGCCAGTTGACGCACTGTGTCGCCAATAGACGAACGGTTTCCGGCGCACGGAACGACGGTGGTCGTTTTTCGCGCTGCATCTCATGTCGGCGTGACATTTTTCGCTTTCAGCATACGACCAGCTTTCTGCTGAGAGAAGCATCTGGTTTCGCAATTGCGGCGTTGCAGCTCTCCGGAGACGGGCTAGTCAATACATCACCTCGCGTCTGCTGTCTTTTCCGAGAGCGGCGGGCATACTCGAGGCAGTGCAACCACAAACGAGACCCCAGCAGCCTAATACGGTTTTCCAATTTCCGCAGCTTGAGTGCAAATAAAGGGAAAACAAAAACATCTTGCGTCATGCCGGCAATACGTGCTCCGTATTGGAAGATACAACTAAACGACAAAAATGAATTAGGATACAAACATAGTCAAGGAATGCGAACGCATTTGAATACGAGCACCCTCAAGGAAAGTCCAAGCACTTGGACGCACCGTTCCCTGTAGTTTCTAGATAGATAGATAGATAGATAGATAGATAGATAGATAGATAGATAGATAGATAGATAGATAGATAGATAGATAGATAGATAGATAGATAGATAGATAGATAGATAGATAGATAGATAGATAGATAGATAGATAGATAGATAGATAGATAGATAGATAGATAGATAGATAGATAGATAGATAGATAGATAGATAGATAGATAGATAGATAGATAGATAGATAGATAGATAGATAGATAGATAGATAGATAGATAGATAGATAGATAGATAGATAGATAGATAGATAGATAGATAGATAGATAGATAGATAGATAGATAGATAGATAGATAGATAGATAGATAGATAGATAGATAGATAGATAGATAGATAGATAGATAGATAGATAGATAGATAGATAGATAGATAGATAGATAGATAGATAGATAGATAGATAGATAGATAGATAGATAGATAGATAGATAGATAGATAGATAGATAGATAGATTAAATCGCATGCGTTTGGCTAGATGCTGTCGATGTTTCTATGTGGGTGGTTTTCCTTTTTCCGATGTCTACACATTCCCACTGAGCTCTGGCTGACGTCGCTATGTACCGTACCACTACGCCCGCTCAGCAACTACGTCTGCAGCGAAATCATGCTTAGCGACATCAAAATTCGCTTAACAGGTTTCACGAATTGGATCTTTTGTTCTGATAAGTGCGCCACCCTTTTTCTCTCTTTTTTTCTTCTTCCCAGTCCCGGTCGATAGAAAGCAGAATCTGGGCGCACGGGTATGCGTATGGTGCAGACCCGCTCGATTATTGCTAAACACTGAGTTGATAGAACCTGTAAAGAACTTCTGCGCACGAATTTGTGAAACACCTTTTCAGTCTGGTCTTTGTTAGGTGTACTACATTGTGACCGCCATTACAGAAACGCTTTCATGGCGAGTAAAAAGGAACTCAGTGTCTGAAAAAAAAAAGACTAATAGGTATTCCTGCACTGATTATGTTTCTGAAATTCCTCCGTCACTGGAATTACATACACTATACGAACGTTGGTAGCTGGGTAGACGAATTTCTTCTTTTTTGTTCTTCCAAGTCACTTCAATATCAGTAACACGTCCTATCTTGTTCCACGCAAATTAGAACCGTAAAATCAATGTATGCATGTTCGCAATTTCACAATCTTGATGCGCTTGCTTAACCCTCTTTCCTTTTTTTCTTTCTTTGTCGAGTGACGAAAGAAAGAAATTGCTTATATTCTCTGCTTTAGCTTTTAGTAGCGTTGAAACTTTGGGAAACCGTGTGAAATACTTTTATTGAAATACATGAATGCATTTGATCATATCGCAAGAAGCCAACAAACAATGACACCGAGGAAAACATAGGGGAAATTACTTGTAGTTACTAATTGAATTAAATAAATGATAATTTAATGGAAATGAAAGTGGCTGAATAAACTTTCCGCCGGTGGGGAACGATCCCACGTTTCCGCATTACGCGTGCGATGCTCTGCCAATTGAGCTACCGCGGCGCCGTTTTCCCATCCACTTTCTTGGATATTTATGTTTTATGATTTATGGTCTATTGGCCAGTTGTGTTCACCCCAAAAAAAAAAAAATCACGTACTCGTGAGGCCTGCGGTTTAAAGGATGCATCCGCCACCAAGGTTTGTGAATGGTGGCGCTGGCTAACACTCCCAGGGTTAGTTCTAGTAGTAAAACATATAAATACCTAAACAAGTGGTCAAACCTATGTGAAAATGTGCAAGGCTCACCCGGGTACGGCTAAGATGGCCGACAGTATCTGTAGATAAAAAATATATTGTAAAAGCCACAGAATGCCTGCATATAGAAAATATTTTTTTTCGGTGATAATTTTGGGGTGGTACTTTATTTCAAATCAAAGTACTTCCCACTGAATAGAAAAAAAAACGAAAATATAGAGTAATGAAAACGCTAAGTTAAATTTACGAAGTCGTAATTTCGTGTTGCCAGTATCTCAACATATGGCTGCGACAACGCGAACGTAACTTTAACACCTCGAACCTTTCACACGAGGGATATACCAGTTTGTTGGCTAGTGCACGATTTATTAACACTTAAATACATTAACACGCTGCAACTGCAGTAGCATGCAGTTACCGTAACTTATTCTATCGGGCAAATTGAATGGTGCAGTTTGTCACTGACGCACGCTCTCAGGTCATATGTGAGCCGTGTACAGCTACGTTACATTGGAGCCTTTGAACCCTGCTAAGACTGGGCGATTTGCAAATTTAGTGTCGTTGTGAGAAAGCGCTCATCGTTTTTATTGCTTGTCAGTTTTGGCAGCTTGGTAATGTACGGCAAAACAAGGCGTCATTCGGAATTCGGTCGTTAACGTGGCTCTTTTATTATAGAAAACCCACATTAGGGAAGTTCCTCGACAGTAATGCCACGGACCCAACTTGCCTTTTTTTTTCATACGTTGTAACACACACACACACACACACACACACACACACACACACACACACACACACACACACACACACACACACACACACACACACACACACACACACACACACACACACACACACACACACACACACACACACACATATATATATATATATATATATATATATATATATATATATATATATATATATATGGTCGAACGTTCGCTCGCGATGGCCGTTCGCGTGGCTGTCTTCGTCGGCGGCGGCGCGGCTGATGGCGTTGCCCGCTGCGGCGCTTTTTTGTGCCCCCTTTCCGTTATTCCTTTTTTTTTTACGCTTGACTAATAGCGTCCCCTAACTTTGAGTCTCCTACTTCTAGAGGTCACTTAATAACAGCAGAGCTACAATATTGTCTCTTGGAACAGCAATGCTTTTCGCAGCAAATTTTCAGTCCGTATTTCTCTATATACTGGTGCCCGGCACAAAGTTTCTAGCAAAAAGCTATGCTTAAGGTACTGGCTGACTTCGATTCGGCAATTCCGCGTGCGATTGCCATTTGAGCTACCGCGGCGCTGTTTTCCCATCCCCCTTCTTGGGTATTTATGTTTTACTACTAAACTAACCCTGTGAGTGTTAGTCAGCGCAACCACTCACGACCTTGGCGGCGGATGTGGAACATCCATTCTGCCGCAGGCGTCACGTCTACGTGGACTTTTTTTTTTGTGAAGGCAATTGGCAATCGAGCACCTCGGTTTCTTTCCGTCTCGTTCAGAACAGGCTCGTAGTAACTTGCTGTCGTGGGCCTTAGTTACTGTTTCCTATCGTCTCCATTCTTCTTGCCTCGTGCTCAGCGGAGTGGCAGTGAGAGGAAGTGGCGCGTACGTTCAATCAATCGGTCGGGGCTCGAAAAGTAAAGTCACGCTGAATACGGCCGTAGTCTGTTGATGAACGGCAAAAGGAATTGTACAGGCTTTTGTTGTTGCGAATATGGAACAACTTCTATTGGGAAGGGTCACAACGAGAATAACAGCTTGTTGACTTCGTGGCACTGCTGCTCGAAGCCGGCCTGTCACAGCGCAAAGTAACTTGTCCCTTTGGGCCGACGGCGGTAGCGGTTGCTTGTTTCTGCGAAAAGGCTCGAGCCGAAAGCCGATTGGTTTCCTTCAATGCAACCTTTGTACACTTTGTGCAGTTGTAGCCGAATGGCACTTTCGTTCTCTGGAGTGGTTTAGCGGCTCTGTGAGTAAAATGCGGATGTGTAACGAGAAGCTGATGGGAGAATGGCAAACATTGTCCTATATATATAGTTCCAATTTACAGGTGGGCTTTCTACCAGCAACAAACGGACGCCATCTGTTTGTGACAGCAAACCGGTGCCACCTGGATTCATCCCATTAAATTACACACTTCTTGTCGTGAGTTATCACTTTTCCGCATGCATTGCTACAGTTCCTGCGATAAAAGAAATTAATATTTACTCATCTGTGTGAGCAGTAAGATTTTCCGGCCTTCTACTGCACATTGAAGAGCTGGAATCACGTATACACAGCAGCAAACGTAATTGGTATTAACGCGCGCGCACACGTAAACACGCACACACAAAATCAGTCGAAATGAAAGCTTTACCATGAGCGTAACTTCCGTCCGCTTTCAACGTATTAAAATTTGCCTACCTGTCAATCATGTTGCGCACACCACACGTTATTATAGTTGGAGGGCCTCCTTATTACAGTATACTTAGCATGCGCTTAGGACGCTGCGAAGTCAGAAATAGCGATCGTTGCGGCAATTTTTCTGGATAAATGAACACTCAGCAGAACAGATTCACCGCGGCCATAATGACGCCTCTGCGCCACACGAATTGGACTGCACAAGTTGAACGACGAAATATCGATGTTTTTCCATCTTAGACCGAAAGGGGCGGAAACATGTCGAACACGTTGTGATTCGCAAAGAAAATGGTTTGACTGCAAGCATGCATTACGACAAGTAAGTAGTGATTTTACGTCGACATGGCTAAGACAAGCCATCACTGCTTTTTCAGTGTCCGTTCCTTTACCCATGCGCGGCGTAAAATATTCATTTATGCGTGGAAGCTTGCCGTTGACTCCGCAGTTTGGTGCGTCTGCAGCTTGAAGTATATCGTGATGCTTCGTCACCTATACGTGTGGCTGAGGTCTTGCATGTACGATTTCTTTTCTTTGTTTACAAATAGGCTGGCATGACAGAATTAATCGAAATGCTGTGATGTGACGATGTGATGCAGGCGTGCATGCAATGGCTTTTTTCCTCGCCGCGTTTGTGCATTTTGCGCAGTTGCAAATGACTGCCACCTCCATTCGCTGGCGTCATCTATCCGCCGGCAAAATACATTACGAGATTTAGTGTTATTTTTCGTGCACGTGCCTACACAAGGCTCCAGCTCGGAATTAAGGATTAAGGTCGAAAGTGTAGCAGCTTAGCTGTACCGCAAACATGCCTGCCAGCGCCAGACGCCGTGACATTGGGATTACCACCGATTCTCATTACCGCGCTGAACGCAAACAGAACGTGCATTACTTTGGCGGCGAAGAAATACGCTCTGGGCGTCGTGACTCAAGGCAACAAACAAAATAACTACGCGCAGATCTGTGCTTGCTAGCGCGAACGTGAAAAAAAAAAGAAATAATAGTAATCTTCGGAGATTATCGTGGAGACATTTTTGCTGTTCTAACCTTTGCGTCTCTTAAGCCAACCCATGACGCCCTGCGCATAAACTTGCGGAATGGGCGCTGAATAAGATATCTAAGCTTTGCACAACGTCTCGACCGAGTACTCGGGATAGGCTCACGCGCATGGCGTGTCCGACACGTGAGGCTGTGGATCGCTCGCTGCTCTCCGCTACCCGGTCGGAGTGAGAGGAGGGAGCGCGGTCATGGTCGCGGGGCGGCAACCGGTCGTTCGACCACACGTAGAGTCCGCAATTTCACGACCAGTACGCAGCTGGCTACGGAGCTATCCAGCGCAAGAGTGACATTTGAAGTTACCGTCCCTATTCTGGCAGACCGCTTCCACCACCTGTTGATCGAGTCGAAATCTGCACTGCCTCGTGGTTCATCTTATCTGTTCCGCTCAGTTTTGTCACCTCCAAATGGCAGGTCGCGGAGGATCAATCTTGAACGCCTGGTGCGAATCCGCGCACCATGCCTAGCCATTTTCAGACACAGTTTCTGCGTTTCTGCGCGTCCATTTTTCATGGGGCGGTGGCGGCCAAAGTGAAGCGCCTCGGCACCCCGTCCCGCGGCTGACCGCAGCCCGGAAGGCAACCCTTCGGTAGCGGAGAGGAAAGCTGCGTGCCGCCGCCCTCACATGCCATCCTGCCGCCTGGCTGCCGGTCTTCCGTTTCGCTCGGTACTCTTGGCGTGTTGTTTTGCTCCTTGGTGGTGTCCATACTGGTAGCCATAGCAACCAAACTGTCGATGTGGGTGCTTCACTTCCTCCTCCCTCTCCTCTCTTTTTTCCCTTCTACCGGAAGTCGCAGCCAGACGACGGAAAGACTGAAAAACAAATCGATCATTTCCGGTGAGTTACTTCTTTTTTTTTCTTTGCCCGCACGGACTTCTGCTTTCGTTCTTTTTAAGGAGGCCTATAGAGCGGAACTTGAGGCCCCTGCGTCCCCTCTCCTGCGCCCACTCTCTTCTCCCGGCCGCGTCAAAAACTAACCGAAACGTAGCGCAAGTACACTACTCATCAAGGCGGACTCGCCTTTCAGGCGTCGAGAGAGTGGGCCCCAGGTCTTGAGCTGGGGCCCGCTTGTATCGTTTGAGCTGTCGGACGCTGCTATCGTCGCTCCGCATTCTTATTGTCTTACATGCATGTACAGCAGGGAACGCACAGCCTTAGATGAGGGGAACGCTCTCTGCCGACCGCTGCTACCTCAGGCCTCGTCTACGTAGGCGCTTGTCTTGGGTGCGTAATCAGGTTATTAGGCATTAAAAAATTGCGCTTTAAGCGCCAAAAATAGGCAGCCAAAACAGGGTTTTAGGCGTCCAAAATATAAGCATCATAAATTTTAGCAAAAGATGCAAATAATTTCAAACGAAGACGTGCGCCACCTATATCTACGACAGCAAAAGCAAAAATTTGCGTATTTGTCATCGTACAAAGGCGACAAAACTAAAACATAGCCACTTAATTGTCTCACAATACTGTTTGACTACAGAGACGGTCAAGAGACCTATTTCAACCAGCGCACTGTTCACATTCATGTTCAATGGCCACTGTCGCTTGCTCGAAACGTCGCATTAGTGAAACAGACATGAATAATAATGCTTCAACTGTTTCGAAACATTACTTGAAAGAAAGGCTATTTTATGTCTAGCTGGTGCAAATATGAATGAATGAATAGAATTTATTGATAGGAAAGACAGAGAGGTCGACCTGAGCTAGTGCGCTCTAGTCTGCTACTCTGCACTGGGGAAGAGGGAAGGGGAGTGAAAGTACTGGAATGGATGATGATGATAAGAGAAGTGGTGAGTGCTTATGTACATGAGACAGTTGCCTTGCTAGAGCCGCTCGTCGAGCTTGGTGTCCTGCAGGAACTTCAACAATACTTTTGTTGCACGCATTGAAATTGCAGTGTCAGGCCATGGGCCGAGGATAGCTTCCTCCGACAGTAGTTGCCTGCCAACGCTGGCTAAGAAATTGTCTAACGTCCTTCGCTCCAGCATATATGCTGGGCAGTCGCACAGTACGTGTTGCAGTGTTTCGGGCATCTGGCAGTGTGCACAATCAGGGCTGTTCGATTGGCCGATGAGGTGTGCGTAGCGACGGGTGAAAGCAACGCCGAGCCGAATCCTGTGTAGCAATGATGTTTTGCTCCGCGTAAGCTTCGGGGGCAAACAGAATTTACCTTCTGGGTCAATCAAATGTAGACGTCTGTGAATGTTATCAGAGTGGGCTCTGTAAGCCTTTGTAAGGTCCTGCATGAGTGCCTTGATCATGGAGTTGGTGTCAGGTCGCGAGTAGGCAATCCGTACTTCAGCAGAGGAAGAGGAGGCCGATCTTGCCTCACTGTCAGCGAGTTCATTACCAAAAACACCACAATGGCTAGGCACCCATTGAAAGGTGATCACGTGGCCACTTAACTCGGCACTGTGATAAAGTTCGACGATTTCCAGCACGAGCAGATAGTATGGTCCTTTGTTTAAAAAGTATTTTAGCGCCTGTAGCGCTGATTTGGCATCGCACAATATTGTCCATTTATGGGGTGTCTGCGTTCTCATAAAACGGACAGCCTCCCGTATTCCCGCAAGTTCCGCAGCCGTAGATGTCGATTTGTGGTCTAATCGAAATCGTTGAGTAATTCCAAGTTGTGGGATGACAAATGCGGCCGTTGTGGCAGATGGCGTGACCGAACCATCGGTATATACTTGTACAGTCCCACTATATAAAGTAAATATATGGGACAGGGTGAGCTGCTTCAAGCCAATGCAGGAAACGTGAGATTTCTTCCTAATTCCGGCTATCTGAAGCCTCACTAGTGGTCTTGGCAATGTCCATGGAGGTGTCGCGGGGATGTCGGTTGCCTGGAATCTTGCAGGTACAATGCTTGCGTGACATGCAATAGCTTTAGAAAAAGCACAGTCAAGGTTGATGCTTGGAAGCGTTGACAATGGATGGTGGGAGTGTCTGGTTAGCAGGCGAAGATATGTTCGCACAGGTTCACAAGACCTGTATATGGCGATAGGACAAGCCCGTGCTTCCGCCATTGTGCCCTTAGTTGACGTGCAGCGTGGTAAGCCAAGACATATACGTAGTGCTTGAGCCTGAAGGCTCTCCAGCGTGCGTATACAAGATGACCCCATGTTAGATAACACAGGCATGCTGTAGCGTATGTAGCCCACAAAAAGTGCCTGGTACACTTGGAGCAAACTTCGCTCAGAGGGGCCCCATCTCAGTCCTGATATTACACGAAGAACGTGTATGAAGTTGGTCAGTTTAGCCCTAAGCGCAGTAACATGTTTGGTCCAAGAAAGACTGCGGTCTATTATCACGCCAAGAAATCTGTGGTGGGTGACTAAAGGGAGCGCCGTTCCGTCGACAAAAATTGGATAATTTGACATCGATTTGCGCGTAAATGCCATGACTGCACACTTAGTTGCTGAGAGTTGCAGGCCTCTACGGCGCAAGTACTTCGCCGTTATGGTAACCGCACGTTGAAGCCTTGCACGCACTTGTGGACGTGTGACCCCGGATGACCAAATACAGATATCATCCGCGTACGTACTGATACGCGCTGTTTCAGGTAGCTCGTCTGCAAGGCCCACCAGTATCATATTGAACAATACTGGGCTAAGGACACCACCCTGCGGAACACCCCTGCGAACTTCATGTCTATCAGTCTCGCCATCCGAAGTGGACATGAAAATGGTGCGGCCACTGAGGTAACTCTGCAGCCATGCATACATCCGGCCACCAACACCAATATCCTCAAGCGCCTGAAGAATCGAATGGTGGAAGACGTTGTCGTAGGCACTTTTGATGTCCAGAAATATTGCGCATACCAGACGACGGCGTCTCTTTTCCTGTTGAACAGAAGATACTAGGTCGATCACACCGTCAATGGATGATCGGCCTCTTCTGAATCCATTGATGAAATCAGGAAGTCAATTGCGACACAGCCAAAGCATACACAAACAATAAGCGCCCGAGAGATGACTGTCTATTAGGAAATTTATATATTCTGGCACAAGGATTATGAGGTGCAACTGTGACAATTTTTTCGCATAAAGAAAACAATGAGTAATTCGAACTGTGCAGTTTGCACGTTCCAACGCTGCCGAATATACTCTCACACATTTGAAAATGATTTTTGAAACGGTGTTTTGTAGGTGATGAGATTTTGAATGAAAAAGCATAGTTTAGGGCACATCGTTCGTGTGCATTTTCAGGCGTATGGAAATGGAGCTGCACAATGATGTTTCGCACTTAGGTCTTCAACACTGGGGTGATGCCTAACAGAAACATATCGGATGTTCAAATGTACCGTTAAAAATAGATTTGGATTTGAGTATTCTTCTAGAAATGAGGATGCGACTGCACGTATTTGCAGAAATCTGCATGGAAAGCACGCGATACATAGCCTAAAGTTCACTATCAAGATTGCGGAAACAATAGAAGACCTGCACCGTCTCGAGATTTCGAATACAACGTTGTGCCTCTTGTCGGTGAGAACAAGCTTGTACGCCGAGGACGAACGCTCGACGTCGACAAATGTTATTAAAGCGTAGTTGTACTTGAAAAACTTCTATGGCTTAACCGACCCCGATATCCTGGAGGGCACACTGCGGCAAGAACTACAGATGTGTCTTTGATGGCAGAAAATTCCTCGCTCTTCTCGAAAACCGATTGTCCCTTCGCACGTACCTTTTTGGCTACTTGTCTTTAAGAAACCGCGCCTATTTGTTGTTGTGCTTCCAAAATTCGCGCTATGTTCCTCGTTAGAGTTTCACCCGAAGTTTCAAGTTTCTTCGTATTGTTTGCGAGGAACGTGAAGTTGGGGCAGTAGTATACCAGGCCTCCTTTGAGGATATCCTTAGAGAGGGCGGCTTGAGCCTTTTTGACTGAAGCACTCTCGTCACCTGAAAAGCCGTTGATCATTGCCTCCATGTGAGTAAAGTACCAGTAGTAATATTCAAGAGCTTCTAGCTAGGTTCTTCTACGTGTGACGATGGGATGTGGCGGATGGGGTACGTTCGACGGTGCCTCCTCCTTAAACGAGCGCACGCCAGAGGGCGCCTTCAGGAAGACGGCTTTGCATGAATTGATAAGCTCGTTAACGTCCTTAAAGTGCTTCCTCACTTCTTCACAAATGCGGTGAAGCGCATGCACCATCCGAGGGTATAAGGTCTTGTGCGTGATGAGCAGCCTTATGTATGTAGGCTGCGGCGTCTGTGCAGATTAACAGAACCTTAGCGTCTTCGACTCCGGTAGGGTACAGAACTTTGACGGTACACAGTATGTCATTTGTTCCCACTAGAAAAGACCTTGTCTTCTTGTCTTCTGCGAGAGAGAGAGAGAGAGAGAGAGAGTAAAGTACTATAGCGCCAAACACACGACACAAGAAGAAGAGACACGGAAGCGCTCGTCCGTGTCTCTTCCTCTTGTGTCGTCTGTTTGGCGCTATAGTACTTCAGTAATATGCACCAACTAGCCCAACAAAAAGTTCACAGAGAGTAAACTTTATAAAAGGGAGAACACGAGCGTAGGTTCTTCCGCTCTGCAGTGGGTGGTTCCCTCAGTCCAGGAGTTCAGCGGCCTGGGCTGCCCTTCTCGCTCGGTTGACCAGGTTGAGCTGGTCCTTCAAGTCTGAGCTGGACAGCGCTGCCTCCCATTGCCGTGTGGTGAGGTGTGTTGGGTGTGAGCTGTGGTGCGCTTGCGCAAGCCCATACCAGCTGGAAAAGCGTTGCGCATTGATTTATAGGAACACAGCGCAGAGTGTATGGAGTGGTAGAGACTCAAGTGAGGATATGTGTTTGTTTGGAGTTTTCAAGCAACGTACTGCTGATGCCCACCGAATCCTTGGTCTTCACTGGTAACTTCAACGTGCATCACCAGCTATGAACCACCAAGATTGACGGCAGCCTAACGTATCGACGGAGCACTTGCTTTGACTTGACTGATTTCCAAGCACTTTGCTGCGTGCACAGACAGTGTTCCCTCTATCCCGCTTTCCTGTTTCTGTTCCGCCTTTCTTTTCCCCCAGTGTAGGGTAGCAAACCGGACGCTCGTCTGGTTGACCTCCCTGCATTTCCTCTCTTTGCTATCTCTCTTTCTCTCTCTCTCTATCAAGCTTCGCAGCTAGAAAGGGAGCGACAATGCGCCCGTCATGTTCTATGTCTAGTCTACGGAAACTCAAAAGCAGGAGCCGCCCAGTGTTTTCAGATTCTCCCTAATGTTTTGACAACGCTGCTCGGTCGGCTCTTCAAGGGGACGAAGAGGAGCCGATACCGTTGTCAAGGACAGATGCCGCTCGAAAACTTCGAATGATCAGCCGTGACATCACGTTCTCCTTGTGGAACGCTGGAAGTTTTCACGACTACCGACTCCACAATCTTGACTACCCTCTACGCCTTTGTATTCCAGCTGGACTCTGCCGTCGCGAAGCTACCCTGCTTTGTCGACTATGGCTAGGGGTGGCTTTCACCAAGTCTTTCGCTTACCGAGTTGGATGGGCCGACGACGCCACGTGTGAGGACTGTGGTAACGAGGAGACTTTTCAACACCTTCTTTGTGACTGTCCTCGATATAATTTACAGAGACAATCACTCGCAACCGCGATAGCGCGCTTTGACCAAAGACCTCTCACAGAGGAACTTATTTTAAAATACCGCCATCACAAGCCATCGCAGCAGAGGGCGACGAGGGCACTGTTGCGGTTTTTGAGGGCGACAGAATTGGACAGGCGGCTGTAGCCTGAACAGATGTTGATAGTGCGGCAAGTGTCACTGTGCTGTGCGATGACAGTATTCGGTGCCAGTGACCGATTGTGATTGTGTGTCTACGCTCCTTCCTTTCCTTATCTCTACTTTGTTACCACTTTACCTCCCCCTCCCCTCTCTCCCCAGTGTAGGGTAGCCAACCGGATCTTTTTCTCTGGTTAACCTCCCTGCCTTTCCCCTTTCCTCTCTCTCTCTCTCTCTCTCTCTCTCTCTCTCTCTCTCTCTCTCTCTCTCTCTCCCTAATGTTTGGCCACACGTATGCTGGACGTAGTTTTTCCGCAATGTAGACTCAGACGTCACGCTGTGGTTGCAATATTTCTGTAGGGATTCTTTCATGGCAGGATAAGTCGGAGTGGACATTGTTCCTTCTATCCCTCTAGAAGGCTGTTATCAAAAACGACTTTTTGAATGTTGAGGACTTGTCGCGTGTTGTCGTGCTGTCTTGTTGAGAACATTTGCCACGTGACCTTCCGTCTTCTCAAGCTGTATCAGATGCTTCTTCTCGAAAGGAATCTGCTCAAATGCGTTAAGATTTCTTAAATACGAAGCCGATATATTCACTATGATACCAACAAGCATGCTAAAGTGGATCGTAACACCCACGGATAAGTGCTTGAATCTCCCTTCCGCCTACTATTTGATGGCACTTGAGCACAGGGCTTCCACGCGTGTTATACGATCACAAGATGCTGCAAGCGGAAGGAGCAGGTCACCGTTCACGGACGTAATATTCCGTCGACGCCGCACCCGCACTGCGTGCGATGTCAATGCGGGTAATTCCACGATGGCAAGAACAAAAGTAACTTGGCATCTGGTAGCAGAATCAAGAAGCTTGGAATGGCTGTCATTCTTGCTAGTATCGCCATGTATTTAATCATGAAGCTACAAGGCGAGCGTTGTTTTAACTAATGTTTAGTACACAAACTAGACATGTTCCGTGCATCAGCGCTATCATTTCTTTTTTATCTTTCATCATTATTGTGGCTTGAAGTGGCGTTTGGACCAGGAATCCACCAAGCTCATCGACGAGTCAGTCCCGTAGTAGAAATGAAGGAAAAAGCGTTTATTTTACATTATTTGCATTGCCTCCAGATACGGAAGCCCACTCCATGCAGGAGCATATTAAACGTCTGAGTTCACATCAGGACACGTCAGCCTCTTTCTGCACAGACGGTCTCCGCTTTAAATACCGCCGCTTTCCCTAGGCGCCTAGGCTAGGGAATCTGATGACTGTCCCGGCCAATCACAATCGCATTGTTCCGCAGCACTCCACTTCCGATGACAGTCCACCTCCGATGGCACTCTACCTCTAATAGCACTCCCCCTCCGCACTCCACCTCCGATGTGCGCAGCAATCTGGGAATCCAAGGTCGGCGCCGTACTTCGGTAGCCGTCGACCTGGGCCCCTTTCATCCATTAGCTCAGCTTCTCAGATAGGGTAGAGGGGCCTTTTGTGGACCCGTCACCAGTCAGCGTCAATGACTTCTGGATAGGCGCTGATGGATGGGTGGGGCTGCCTCGTGGCAAACGTCTAAGTAATGCCCTTGGCCGTGTTGAGACGTAACAGTGTCAATCGGCCAGTTGTGTATTCGCTCAACGAATAACTCGATTTTCACTTTGCGCTGCACCAGAGACGAAACATAGAACTGTGATTCGATACTGCAAGGTTTCTAACATACTCATTCCAAATTCCAAAAGTTGGAAGTTGAGAACTCTATACAAAGCCAGCATACAAAATGAGCAGCGTTATAGCAAGAACAGGAATCCCAAGAGCGTTGTGTGAACTTTTCGAAGCAACGCATCTGCATCCTTGCGTTTCTTACCGCATGGAACAATGTGAACGAAAAGCAACAGCAGCGAATTCCATGACATTCCATTCCGACCGCGCCGCCAGACAACGTAGCGCAGTGTTTTGGACGACAGTAATGAAACGCGCACGCCATGTGGCGAACGTCGGCTCGCCTTTTTACCGCACTTTTGGCAGAACACGGTTTCTCCAGCTCCAGTGTAGCACGGTAAGTTTAGTGTCCACTGCCGAATCTACACACCCTTAGGTGTCTTTCTTTTCCGCATGGCTGAGAAGTCCAGAGCAGCGTCGTGTCTGACCTTCAACCCGACTAAGTTCAGAACTGTGAATATTGTTAGGTAACATCAATAGGACTTTGAAACTGCAGTCGAAAGCGAAACTGAAGGCTATATATTGTTTATAGAGGCGCCAATGTTAAAAATAGTTATTTTGAGGCCCTAACGCCATAATTAGGCATATAAAGGTATGAAAAAAAAACAGTACTAAACGTTTTCTTGACACTCCATTAATGCTCATATATTGAAAAGGATTGGTAGTGATGCCAGGAACAAAATATACATTTGCCTAAAATCCGGTCTCTAGTGATGATGACGGTGATTTTTTATTGTCATCTTCAATAGTTACTAGTCAAATAGTCACAGTCAAATAGTTAACTATCCTGCTTTAGCTGATCAGGGGCGGCTTGCACGAACATTTAATAACGAAAATAATAACGAATTTAAAAACGTGTTGTTAAATGTTCCGTAGACAACTCCTAGTCCGCACAAGAACGCGTTTTCGAAAATATTACTAAAAAAAAGAATGCACGAAAGCGTTATACAGCTGTTAAACGTTATGGTTCCCATTATCCAGGGAGAACTGTATGTGACACCAAGCTCATATTCAGTAGAAGTAGGGGCGATATTGGCGGACAGTTGTGGGGAAAGTGTAACCTTTATAGCTGGATTACAAGTTCTGTAAATAATTACTGAAGCATCGTTTCCTATATTGGAGCGTCATACGAGGTTAATAGAAAGCTTATCCGGTGTCCTCTGTGTACTAAAAGAGCTACCTTTGTATTTATATAAATATTATATTATATTTGGTGGAAATAAAGGGCATGGTATGATTGATGTGCATGCGAAGCTCATACTGTGTGGCTTAATTACGGCCATTTCAGTACACTGAGTACGGAAGTACTCCGTACAATTCTGGGTGTCCTTTACGAACGGTACAGAATTTAGCCCATAGCTCCGTGAAAACTAACACTCACTGAGATCAAATCTTGTAAAAGAAATGTGGGGAACATTATGGCCTATGAGCATGCGAAGGTAAATATGAAAGGCGCATGACTTACTTCTTCCTAAATTAAGCAAACCCAACGTAGACACCAAGGTATTCCACTGGATTAAAGATTTTATTTCTGACCGCACCCAGTATGTGACTGCTCACAACTGTTCGTCTCATCCGGTGTCCCACAAGGATGTGTGTTGGCACACTCGCTCTTTCTCATTTACGTTAACGACCTCCCTGAGTGTATCACGTTTTCATCAATAAATCCTTTTGTAGACGAGTGCGTCCTCTGTAGAAAATATAGCACAGCCCTCTGATTAGCAGAAACTTCAAGAAGACGTTAACCACCTTTTCTTATGGTGCAATAAATGGATGATGTCGCTAAACATCAAGAAGTGTAAAAGCATGCGAATATCTCGGCAGGGTCGTACTATTAGTAGCGCGTTTCTTTCTTGACGGTATCCTACCATATCCGGTGACCTCTTACAAGTACCTAGGCATCCACATGAGTTGGGATCTTTCTCGGCGCAAACATGTTGACTATATTACTAACAACGCAAGCCTTACACTTGGTTACTTACAACGTAATTTTCCCCAATAACCTTCTTGATTAAAACTACATCTCTATAAAACGCTTGTTAGCCCTAAATTAGATTACGCATGCGCTATCTGGGACCCCAAGAACACTGCACTTTCAGCAATGATTGAATCCGTCCAGAATCGCGCAGCTCGTTTCGTTCTATCAAATTACTCTCGGCATGCCACCGTATCATCAATGAAAGCAACACTTGCCTTACCTGAACTATCATGGCGCCGTAAATGCTTTCGCCTTTCTTTGTTCCTAAAAATCTGTCATTATAACTCGAATGTAAAAGGCGTTCTTTTTTCCGCTCCCGTCTATGTGTCATAGGGGTCCCGATCATAGCTACAACTTTGGTGGGCCATCTTAACGGAATAATACCTACAGCGAATTTTTCCTTCCGAGACTAGCAAAGAATGGAACAACCTTCCCGCTTCCATCGCCGCCATCACCGACACCGACAGCTTCGAAATATCCATTCATAAAGCCATCTTTTAACATATTTTCTTTACTTACTATAATTGTTTTCTTTTCCTTTTACTGTGCAAACAATTGTCATTTACCACTCCTTCCTGTAATGCCCTCGAGCCTTGAAAGTATGCTACAATATTTATTTATTTATTTATTTATTACGGATCTTGTAAAAGATCCTTGAGTAGATGCTCGAAAGCATTATACGGTGGTTGAACAGTCGCGCAGTCAGTGGCGGGCATTTGGCTCGATTTCATCATCATCATCATCATCATCATCATCATCATCATTCTATGTCCACTGCAGGACGAAGGCCTCTGATCTCCAATTACCCCTGTCCTGCGCCAACGGATTCCAACTAGCATCCGCAATTTCCTAATTTCGTCGCACCATCTAGTCTTCTGCCGTCCTCTACTGCGCTTCCATTCTCTTCGTACCCATTGTGTCACCCTAATGGTCCAACGGTTATCTAATCTGCGCATTACATGACCTGCTCAGCGCCATTTATTTCTCGTAATGTCAATTAGAATGTCGTCTATACCTGTTTGTTCTCTGATCCAAACCGTCCTCTTTCTGTCTCTTAAAGTTATGCCTAGCATTCTTCGTTCCATAGCTCTTTGCGCGCTCCTTAACTTGTTCTCAAGGTGCTTTGGGAGTCTCCAAATCTCTGCCCCATATGTCAGCACCAGTAAAATGCAACGATTGTATACCTTCCTTTTCAATGATAAGGGTAAGCTTCCACTCAGGACCTCGCGATGTCTGCCGTATGCGATCCAACTCAGTTTTATTCTTCTGTGAATTTCCTTATCATGGTCAGAGTTCCCTGTGATTAGTTGACCTAGGTAAACCTACTCCTTCACAGGCTCTAGAGGTTGACTTACGATCCTAAACTCTTGTTCCCTTGCCCGGATATTCATCATTATCTTTGTCTTCTGGATATTAATTTTCAACCCCACTCTTACACTCTCCCTGTTAAGGTCCTCAATAATTTGTTGTAACTCGTCTGCAGTGTTGCTGAATAGAGCAATGTCACCGGCAAACCAATGGTTGCTGAGGTATTCGCCGTCGATCCTTACTCCGAAACCTTCCCAGTTTAAAAGCTTGAATACTTCTTCCAAGCACGCAGTGAATAGAACTGGAGAGATTGTGTCTCCTTGTCTGACCCCTTTCTTTATAGGTATCTTCCTACTTGCGTAGAATTAAGGTAGCTGTGGAATCTGTGTAGATATTTTCCAATATATTTACGTAAGCAGCCTCTACTCCTTGATTACGCGATGCCTCTATGACTGCTGGTATCTCTACTGAATCAAATGCTTTTTTCGTAATCTATGAAAGCCATATAGAGAGGCTTATTGTACTCCGCGGATTTCTCGATAACCTGATTAATGACATGGATGTGATCCATTGTACAGTGTCCCTACCTGCCGCCCCCAACCGCTCTGTAGTGAACGCGGTTTGGTCGTGCTCGTCTCTATTTCTCTATATCTCCCCCTTCCGCTCTCTTTCTCTTTTTATCCCCCTTCGCCCTTCCCCCCGTGCAGAGTAGCCAACCGGAACTGCCTCTGGTTAACCTCCCTGCCTTTGTATGCATCCTTTTCTCTTTCTCTGAAGCCAGCCTGTTCCATTGGTCGACTAAAGCCCAATGTTGCCATTATTCTATTGGAGATTATTTTGGTAAATATTTTATATAATACCGAGAGTAAGCTAATGGGACTATAATTTTTCAGTTCTTTAACGTCTCCCTTTTTGTGGATTAGTATAATGTTTGCATTCTTCCAGTTTTATGAGATCCTTGCAGTCGATAGACACTTCGTATAAAGAGCCGCCAGTTTTCTAAGCAGTATGTCTTCTCCATCTTTGATTAAATCGGCTGTTATTCCATCTTCTCCTGCTGCTCTTCCTCGTTTCATGTCTTGCGAGGCCCTTCGGACCTCATCGCTACTTACAAGAGGAGTTTTTGTATCATCTTCTTTACTGTTTCTAATGGAGGTATCCTGAGTCCTCAGGGTACTCTACAGGTCAGTATAGAATTCTTCCGCTGCTTTTATTGTAGCTTCGAGATTGCTGATATTACGCTGCTTATCTTTCAATGCATACAGCTTGGTTTGTCCCATGCCAAGTTTCCTTTTCACTAATTTCAGGCTGTGTCCATTTTTTACTGCTTCCTCACTCTTTCTCACGATATGATTTTGAATATCCCTTATTTTCTCCTTGTTGATTAGTTTCTACAGTTCCGTCGAATTCTATCTGATCTCTTGAGTGGAACATTTCTATTTTTTGTAACTTCTTTATTAGGTCCTTCGTTACTTGAGAGAGCTTACCCATTGGTTGCCCTGGTGCTTTACCTCCCACTTCGATTGCTGCTTTTGAAGCCAGCCTAGTTACATTTTCATTCATTACCTCTATGTCATCCTTATCTCTTTGTTCTAAGGCTGCATATCTGATTGCAATTGCCAGCTTGAATTGGTATGCTTTTACCCTTACTGCCTCTATTTTAAGCTGCTTTTCTTGACCAATTTTACTCTTTCTCTGTTCAAATTGAGCTGAATCCTAGCCCTCACTAACCTATGATCACTGCACTTTACCCTACCTATCACTTCTACATCCTGCACTATGCTGGGATCGGCAGAAAGTATGAAATTTAATTTCATTCCTTGTTTCACCATTGGGGCTTTTTCAGATCCACTTTCTGTTGCTACGTTTCCTGAAAAGGGGGTTCATTATTCTCAACTTATTCCTTTCTGCAAATTCTACCAGCATCTCTCCTCTAGCGTTTCTAGAATCGACGCCGTAGTTGCCGATTGCCTGTTCACCCGCCTGCTTTTTCCCCACGTTTGTACTGAAGTCACCATTACTACTGTATACCGAGTTGTTGTTGTTGTTGTTGTTGTTGTTGTTGTAGTAGTAGCCTGTGGCACGTGTGGCTCCTACCCACGATGGGGGATTGGCCGAGTTTGCACTTTTCTCATTGCTAATTCAACATCTTCATAAAACTGATCTGAACTGATTGGAGCGTAGGCTTGTACTACCTTTAATCTATACCTATTATTAAGTTTGATTACGACTACTGCTACCCTCTCATTAATGCTGTATAATTCGTCAATGTTGCCCGCTATGTCCTTATGGATTAGGAATCCTACCCTGTATTGCTTATCAGGGAGACCCTCTATAGCAGAGGACATCGCCGTTATTTAGCAATGTATAAGCCTCATCAGTTCTTCTAATCTCACTAAGGCCAATTTAACCGTCACTTTTGCTGCAGGAGCTCTTCTTCAGTGCAAGTGTACTCTTGTGCGTCAGCACGTAGCATCACCGCCCAAAGCAGCGGCTGCCTGCCACAACCTGATCATTGCCTCAAGTTCTGGCGCTTCAGCGGCTGCGCAGGACCGGGTTCCATCACGTGAGCCTTTCAGCATCTAGGAGGCGCCGCATCGGCAGCACCCTGGGCAGCCAGGCTACATAACCACCAAGGAATCGACGCCTCTTCGCAGTCAGTGGCGGACATTTGGCACGATTTAACCGTCACTTTTGCTGCAGTTGAGGCGCCAAATCGCACTTTTCTTGTCAAACCATTGCTTCTTCTTGCCACCGACTGCACTTTTGCTGCATTGCTTATGTCCTGTTCGTGAATCATTATGTCTGAGTCCAATTGTGAGAAATGTATGAATGTGTTGCCTGCTGAAGGGAGAGAGAGAGAGAGAGAGAAAATGGATAGGAAAGGCAGGGAGGTCAACCAGAACAGCATCCGGTTTGCTACCCTACACTGGGGTTGGGGGAAGGGAAATTTTTGATCTGCACAGGATGTGATGTTGGACTTCATTTTGGCAAAAACTTGGCTGGTGTAGCTGAAAATGCCATGTCAGGCAAGGGAGCTGTCAAGCGTGAAACATGGCTTTGCCGGGACTGTTGCTCCCAAAATCGCACGCCAGCCGAGGGTGATGCGGCGCAAAACTGCCATTCGCTCTCAGAGCTAGCCACTAAAATTGAAATTCTTCTGCCATTAAAGGACGCTATCAGCTCCCTTGTTCTCGAATTTGATGAGCTTTTGCAACTCAAATCGACTGTAGTAGTTCTTCAACAATCGGTTGATTTCGTTCAAGAATGAATTAACTTTCTTTCAAAAAAGAATAACGATCGAGGTCATCGCTACTGCTGCTGCGTGACAAACCGCAGTGGAGCAATTGCAAAAAGAAGGAAATGCCTTAAAATACACTGCATCAGATAAAAGAGAAGATCTTGTGAGCCATCGCAAAGAATTAACTCACGTCGAACAATACAACAGAAAGCCGAACTTTGAAATTCGTGGTCTGCCTCAAAAGAAAGGTGAAAAGCTTCTGCCTATCATCTCTGATTTGGCACAAAAGTTGAAGGTAAAATACACGGAATCTGACATCGACGCTATTCATCGCCTTCCTGCCAACCGAGATCGTCTGCCAGTTCTGCTCGTTAGATTCACTTCCGTTGCGCTGAAAGGAACGTGGTGGAGCTGTAGAGGCAATTTAAAGGCACTTGCCGAACAGGACGTGATCCCTCAACTTTATTTTGCAGACAACTTGACCACACATAACAGAGAACTGTTCTGAGCAGCTCGTCAAAAAGGAAAAGAAAAACTATACAAATTCGTCCGGGCTAAGCACGGCAAAATTTTCGCCAAGAAATCTGAGGTACCTGAGAAATCTGAGGTCCGCATAGTAGAGCATTCTGACCTTGATAAGCTTCTTTAAAAATGAACAATTCCATTGACCTTGACTAATTCAACAAAATGAACAATACAATATATTTCATAATAGTGAGGGCTTGAACGACTTCATCAGTTTATCAAGTCAAGGGAGACGGTCCTTCACGGTTTTACACATTAACATCCGCAGTATCCGTAGGCACTGGAACGAATTCCTTGGCATCACACAAAATACCGATGCTATCGCTGATGCGTTTGTACTAACCGAAATTAACATTCATGAAGAGCTAATTTCTTCTTTGAAACTACCCAATTATTCTAGTTTTCCGCTAACGCGTCGCGTCAGTAGGGGTGGTGGTGTCATAGCTTTTATACATGAACGATATGTGACGTCATCTGTGCTATCAAGGTTCACCTCAGCCGAAAGCCTGGCATTGCAGATTTCCTTGTGAGATACAAATATAACCCTACTTGGAATATACAGACCGCCCTCTGAAAATGCAAACGTTTTTGTAAATCAACTGGATGCGTTTTTAATGTCTTTGCCTTCAAGCTCACTCTACTGTCTGGCAGGTGATGTTAACATAAAGACTTTGTCGGTCGCGCCCGATTGTTTGCGATTACTTAAATGTATTAGCTAAATAGGGGGGTTTTCCGACTATCTGTTCTTGTACAAGAGAATAATACCTTGGAAGCAAACATATGGGCGTCATGCATCGATCACATCAACGTTAGAGCTCCGTTTTATCATGTTGATTCGGCTGTAATCAAGCACAAACTGGCTGACCACTATTTTGTGGGCTGCCATATTTATTTGCCCATGCTTATAAAGGTATCATCCGAACACTTCCAGGTATCAATCCTCGACATATTCAAATTCGATAGTTTCGTTAATGCCTTTGACTGGAATGCACTTATGGAAGGAGCAACAGTACAAAATGTTTACACTAAATTTGTTAATGTTCTTGGCGCATTTAAGTACAGGGCACGGAAAACCATAAAAATAAAAAAAACGTAATACTACTTGCCTTGTCTTACATCGGGGATTCTTAAGGCGATAAAAGAGAAAGATAAACTATAGGGAAAATGTAACAACTCGCCTAACGACAACACTCTGAGGAATTTATACAAAGTTTATAGAAATATGGTAACTGCGTTACTTCAGTCATAGAAGCGCTCATATTACAGTAAATCATTTTACGAAAATAAGCAGAACTCTAGAAAAATGTGGTAGACGATTAATCAAATATTCAGTCGCCATCCAGGCCAACCAGTCGACGTTTTTGACAAACATTTTGATGATTTGGAGTCTGCCAATACTGATTTCAATGTTCACTTCGCCAAAGCATCGTCGATTACTCAGCCAGCTCACACTCATGGTTACGATAATATTATCAGTTCAGAGTCCTCTGCATTCCTTCCCTTCATCAGTGCTTGCGATCTGCGCAGCATATTATTCAGTTTTAAACAAAAGAAGGCACCTGGTTTAGATGGCATATCTATGTATGAGCTGCTACGTAACTTTCCCGTTCTAAAAGATGCACCTTTATTTATGCTAAACGGTTATATTGAACTTGGTTTTCTTCCAGATGAGCTAAAAACTGCAGTTGTTAAACCATTACACAAAAACGGCTCTTTTAAAGAGGTTGACAACTGCAGGCCGATTTCAATTTTACCCGCAATTAGGCAAATTCTGGAAAAACGCTTATCCAGAGTGATGACTGGCTTTCTGCAAAAAACAATTAATTGTCAACTACTCAATTTGGCTTCGTTCCTGGGAAGGGGACTGTGGTACTCTTGGAACAATTAGCTGATTTAATCTTCTATGCTTTCGATAACAACACGGTAGTAACGGCTCTTTTCCTGGATGCGAGCAAAGCTTTTGACTCCGTAGTGCACACGTTACTTTTTGCGCAAACTACATCTCTTGTGATTTCGGGGGCATTTAACAAATTATTAACTTATTTTTTAATCGTTCACATGTAGTCAAGATAGGGGATCACGTTAGTTCTAAGGTTTTCTTAAATTCTGGTGTCCCGCAGGGGTCCGTGTTATCTCCAATGCTGTTTAACGTTTATGTAAATGAACTGTCTAAAGCTACATCCCAATGTCAAATGTTTCAATACACCGATGACACTGTTCTTCTTGCTACACACTCTGTTTTCATTTCATCAGTTGCAATGCTACAAAGTGACATTGTGTCTGTCATGGACTAGTTTTCCAGAAACTCTATCACTATTAACAAGAAAAAAGACAAATCTTGCTTGTTTCCACAATCCACATAGACGAATTGATCCCAGTCTCCCAATCTTCCTTCATGGTTCACGATGTACCAATTGTCAATGCTCTCCTCTCCTATCATCGCCGAATGTAAAGTACATGGGAATTACCTTCGACTCCGATATGACATGGAATAGTCACCTATCTCTTCTCTGTAATAAACTCCCCGCGTTATCATGTACTACATACAATAGCCGCTTCAACCTCCCCTGTTCTCTGCGCAAGATAATCATTCATGCAATTGGTTACAGTATCCTGAGATACGGTATAACAATATTTTATCATTGTTCTTTCACATGGCGTTCAAAAATAAACTGTATATTAAAATCACTGCTTCGAAATATGGCCTATAATGTTAACATTCCCGGTGGTACTAGCTTCTTTTCTGCTTTACAGTTGCCTTCCTTTGATGCATTATTTTTTCAGACTGCTATTTGCTGTTATTTCTGGAATAGTGATTTCCTGTTTCCTTTTGTGCCCACAAGGCCACTTAGGCGTCATCCCATGTTTTGTACACCCCGATGTTATACGCGATTTGAACGTTTTGTGCGAAATTATTATGTTCCCGATACATTTCATTCCGTGCCCACGCAAATTTTTTTCCATTTCATTGAAACGTGCTCTGAAATTGTATTTAAAGGAAAACTCATCTGACGCTGTTTGATGTCTGTTTGTTTTCAGTATTTCTTCATATAGCATTGGACCCCAATTTACTGTCTTCTCTTTTCCTTTTTCTGTTCATTTTTCTTTTTTCCCTCACTCCTTTAGTTTATTGCGCCCCTGAAAATGATTGCCGGGTACAGCCCGACAAGCCTCATTAGCTTGGACTGATCCGTTTTGCATCTGGTGCTTTTACGACAAATAAGGCATTTATTATTATTATTATTATTATTATTATTATTATTATTATTATTATTATTATTATTATTATTATTATTATTATTATTATTATTATTATTATTATTATTATTATTAAACGCTATGTTTCGCAGTGTACCGGGAGAACTAAATTTATAATTTGTTGAAAATGGGGGCCATGGTGTCTACCAACCGGGAAAACAAGGAATTCTCAGGGATATTGAATAGTCTGAAAATACTCAGAGGAAAACTCGGGGAATTTGTGCTTCTATCAGGGAAAATTAGTTATGTCTTTATGGAAAGGGAACGAAAGTCGCGGTAATGCTGGCGCGAGTAACAAAGAGGAATCGTAACGAATCTACTCTGACGCCGTGTCTTCGGCTGGAGGAGTTGCCAGTGTACAGTCAACGACCGACTTTCCGGACGCCCGGTAATTCGGACAGCTTCGCGGAACCACCACGTACCCCATAGAGTCAATGCATAAGAACGTCTGAAATTTCGGACGCAAGAAATCTTCGCCGTCCGATTTTCCGGATTTTTTGCCGTGACGGGAGGTCCAAAATGGCATTAATCAAACAAAGCCGCCGCCGCCATTTTGATTACCTCGCCGCCTCGAACCGACGCCCTCGCACGCAGATCCGCTTGCAGCCGCAGCCACCACCGCGGCAGCGCTAGGCATAGCTGCTTCGACGCTCGCTATTAAGCTTCTTGCCGTTCTGTGCCGTGTGTTTTTTTTTTTCATTGAAATAATTCGCCACTGTCAGCAATGCGACTCCGCCTTTGTTGTCCTCGCTATTAGCTTCGAAGCTCGGGAAGCACGGGGCGTTGCATAATGCCGGTTCCCGAAAGTTATCTTCGCCTTAAAACAGAAATGTTACGTGGTGAAGCATACGCAAACGTATTGCGGGGAAGCATAACAAGCCTGGGAAGGGGCAATCGTCACTGGACGCAGTGTGTATTCCTTAATTATACTCGCGTGCACCCGCCATCTCCTGTCACAGTATACCTAACAAGTGTACTGACAGGCCTTCAGAGCTTTTTCAGATGTGCTTGTGGCGATTTAGCCTTTAATAACAGTAAAATACATGCATTCATTTTGTCGAACTGCTCGATTTTTCGGATGTTTTCGCGCCCCCTGGGAAGTAGTAAAAATAGTACGTTGACTGTACAGCTGACTAAGAGGATGGTTCAACTGGTTGTGAAGCGAACGTGAGTTGAAAGGAGGACGAGAACAGAAAGGACCTACCCACTGAGGAATGAACGGGAAAGGTAGCGTGCCGCCGCTTCTTTGAAGGGGCTTGTGCTAAAGAAAAAAGGTATTGGCTGATGCCGAGATGCAGCTGTCCCTCATCCAAACCAAAACAAACTCTTTCAAGCAGTGAAATGCAACACTGATGCGTTGTTCACGGGCTGAGAGTATGTCTGGACAGTTGAGGGTGACTTCACAACTGTTGAGAAAGAATCTCACTTGTGACAAAGTTCGCACATCATACCAATGATCTTTTAATCAGTTGATAGAAATAGCTCATATTCGAAAATATTTGCTTCTGTATGCATCTTTTCATTCGTATTTGAGAATGTTCGACTCATTCGAAATAGGTTTTGCCATTTTTTAAAGTATATTATTTGCCGAGCATATCACTAGCCCCCCCCCTTTTTTTTCTGTTTTCTTTTTGAATAAAATAAGCACAACTCTGTATTATAAAAACTGGGTTAAGTCGTTTTTTTTTCATTATTTAACATGCTTGCTAGACAGTGACAGTATCGGGCGACATGGTGTTAGCCCGTTTTGACATAAAGCACGGTTATGTGTCACTCAGGGAATTTCGCAAAGCCACTCAGGGGAAACCTGAAAAACTCAGGGAATTTGGAAATTTCAACTTGGTAGATACCCTGGGGGCCATTTTGAGTGTAATATATGACGAACTTAAACCTTTCTGGCTAAATTATGAGCTCTGCAGATAATTACTGAGCCGTCGCTCTCTTCCTATTTTGATGCGTTGCTTAAGGCGCCCGCGATTTCGTCGGTAAAATAAACGAGTCGCTGTTTCTATTTCCTGGAAATAGGCGTCAGATTACGGATGAAAGGAAAATCCAAAGTATTTGTGGGTTAGTCACAGCCTTCGTAGTACATAACTTATGCAAGCGCCCCAGAACGCCAGAACGTTGTACATCCGTTTTAAGAATCAGCGTAGAGTTTAGCTAGCTGTACTGCAAAAACAAGATGTCAGCGAGACCAAATTTGATGAAAACGGACGAACAAAATGGGGCCGATGCGAATGCGAATGTAAAGATGCATGAGTATGGCCTTCGCTAAATGCATTCCCCAAGCTTGAAAGTGTCGTACGCGGTGTGTGGTTGAATTATGCGGGCCACTGGAATTGCTAATGCTACTGCTCCAAAGAAACAGCTTCGTTGGAACTGAAGCTGCGATTCTGGAAAGTCGCACAAGGTTGCTTTTTTTTTCGGCATCAAGAACTTTACCTTTTTATTCAAATTAATCTTTATCTGCATTTTTGCCATGGCTGCGCACCTTAGTTAAAATATTACACATTTGTTGAATGCTTTCATTACGTTACTTATTTGGCTTCTGTAAATATTTTAGCTGTAAGCTTAGATTCAGGAAGTATATGTAAAGTTGTGTTAGTTAGGACCGCTCTCTTCTGCGAAATTCTATTACATGTTCTTTTAGAGCCAGGCGCCTTCTTTCATTTTTACAAAAATGAACGCGTAATGTATGGTCAGTTAAACGTTAAAGGAGGCATATTCAGTCTTTACGGGAAAATGTGGACGAGTTGCGGCGCACTTTTGCGGAGAACCGGCAAAATGTTTGTGTCTTGGTTATTTTTCTCTTTTAGATAATAATAATAATATTTGGGGTTTTACGTGCCAAAACCACTTCCTGATTATGAGGCACGCCGTAGTGGAGGACTCCGGAAATTTTGACCACCTGGGGTTCTTTAACGTGCACCTAAATCTAAGCACACGGGTGTTTTCGCATTTCGCCCCCATCGAAATGCGGCCGCCGTGGCCGGGATTCGATCCCGCGACCTCGTGCTCAGCAGCCCAACACCATAGCCACTGAGCAACCACGGCGGGTTTTTCTCTTTTAGATAGCTGCCGACCCCGCAACTACACTATGATGCCAGAATTCCTCGAGCGGGCATCAAATCACTAATTATATCCGCTTTTAAATTGACCTCATAAAAACTCGCAAAATAAATGGAGCATGGCTTCTGGGCGTAGAGTTTGTTTACAAGATCGTGTTACAGGTCAAGAAACTTGCATTGGAAAAAACGCATTTGATAGCCCTACATGGCACCATGAAGCCCTGAGAATCGACAAATGCCGCATTATATATACAACAGTACATGGCGCTTTTCTTGCCTGCGTGCGCGCGCAGTGTGTGTGTGTGTGTGTGTGTGTGTGTGTGTGTGTGTGTGCGTGTGTGCGTGTGTGCGTGTGTGCGTGTGTGTGCGTGTGTGCGTGTGTGCGTGTGTGCGTGTGTGCGCGTGTGTGCGTGTGTGCGTGCGTGTGCTTGTGCTTGTGCTTGTGCGTGTGCATCTTTGGTGTGTGTGTGTGTGTGTGTGTGTGTGTGTGTGTGTGTGTGTGTGTGTGTGTGTGTGTGTGTGTGTGTGTGTGTGTGTGTGTGTGTGTGTGTGTGTGTGTGTGTGTGTGTGTGTGTGCGTGCGTGCGTGTGTGCGTGCGTGCGTGCGTGCGTGCGTGCGTGCGTGTGTGTGTGTGTGTGTGTGTGTGTGTGTGTGTGTGTGTGTGTGTGTGTGTGTGTGTGTGTGTGTGTGTGTGTGTGTGTGTGGGTGGGTGCGCTTCTTTTATAATCAATGCTCGTGTAAAAGAAAGGGGTTCTCAGTAGCTCTAACCCAAACGACCTTGTCTCTCTAAATGTACCGCGCGCTTTTCCTTAAACCGGAGGCACGCAAATGTATCTTTCATTCGAACCCTTTGAACCCGACTAAATCGGTTCACAAAGCTCCGGACCAGTTTTCTAACCGTTATAATCTTTCTCCAGAGTTCAACCTGAACCGAACAGAAAAGAAAAAAAGTTCAGCAGAGGCATTTAAGACTGCCTGCGTGTGTGAATGCGAAAGCATTATACCGTTTTTAGAGCTCGGAACGCCATGAACGCGCTCATTTTACACACTCATGGCGTGGCGCTACCTCCTCCCCATTGGCGGCGCCGTCACGGGCCCAACGACTCGCGCCCTAGGTCACACCTTTGGTCAGCCAGAACCGTGGAACCGCCGTGGTGTGCTCGTCTCGCACCCCGAGTACCCGGGTTAGATTCCCACCCGGACCGAAGTTGAGCAAATTTTCTTTTCAAAGCCATTACTTTACTTTGTTTAGAGGAAGCTCCCGGAGGAATCTGACGTCGATCGGAGCATTTTTTACGTGTTTTTACTCTTTGCGCCTCGGCCATTTTTGGTGTCATCTACGACAGGTTTTCACTCTACGACAGGTTTTCGACAGGTTACGACATCTACGACATCTACGACAGGTTTTCGCTCAATGGGCCATATAATGCTTTCGCATTAAAAGGTGAACCCGAAGCGACCCCGAAAAAGTTTCCACCATCTTGCTTATCTGGAATGGCGCCTAATTAACGCTTTCATCCGCTTCGAATCCCAGCGCTTCTAGAAGGTGGACGCTCCCTACGGGTCTTGCTGGGTGAGTATCTTGGCATTCCATAGCGACGTGATGAGTCGTTTTCGGATGGTTCATGCGAATATTTGCCCCGGTATGTTTTTTTTTTTGTCTTCAGACAACTAGTTCGGGCCTCAAATAGCAAGGCACTGTCCTTTGTGTTATCGCAGAAAATTTTCCTCCTGATTTCTTTCTTGATTTATTGGTAGATGTCCACGGTCGTTTTTTTTTTTTTTTGTTTCCATCGTTTGCATCCAGGTTGCAGTCTCTGTTTCTATTACTTTCTTTTTGATGACTCCGTGGTGTACTGAAGGCAATCTACGGTTCATCCCGCCAATTTTTGGTTCTGTTTTCAGCAGAGTCCGTTCAATTACTGCTTTTAATGCGTGTATGCATTTACGCTGACGCGTCGTCTAGTGCAAGCGATTGGTGCATGTCGTGCCAAAGTTTACTTTCTACCTCGGTACTGTAAATTTTTTGACGACAGAGCCTTAAGGCTCGTTACACAGCGATGACTGGCAGCGGTCGCACGACACCAAGTTGGTCACAAAGCAACCAGTCGCAAATGGTCGCCTTTCGAGAAAAGCGGCCATTTTGAGCCCGTCACTAGCTGCTCTATTCTTCAGTCGCACGACCGCAGTCGCAAAACTGATGAATCAATCAGGTGCGCAGGAACAGGACGTCTGCATGGGCTCATATTAAATTTACGTGGCGACGTAATTGTGAGCAGACGACGACTGGTCGGTCGCACTTGCCGGTGTGAGCTTCGGTCGCCTTCAGTTGCTTTTCGGTCGCCAGTCGCAAATGGTCACGCGACCTCCTCAAGTCGGAGCTGCAAATGCACCCTACCTTAGCACTGACATAACTTCGCATCACGAACTGTTCTTACACGTGTAAAAGGCAAAGCGCTTTTGACGAAAAGTGACTGACGCTGGTTGCGCTGCTTCAATTTTGACGTCTCCTGAAGAATATGCGCGAAATGTAGAGGTAGCACTCGCGATTGTGTACGCGCGCTATCACTTTCCGTCGCCTTCCAATCAGCTTACCTTCATAAATGTTTCTTTTTCTCCTCCCTGTGAGCGCGCCAGCTATCCGGGTGATGCAGTGGTTGACTACCCGCCGTTCTATCTGTGTACCTTTCAAAAATGCGTTCGTGGCAAAAATATTTACCCACTGCACCGTCACGTGCAAATTTGGCTAGAGTGAGTCTGAAAACTACAATGGGGAAGCGGAGAGGAGCACAGCGGCGCAACGGTGGACGAGGAATTAGGTCCGCATGCTTTTTTTTTTTTTCAGTGCTTTACTGGCGGGTTTTACTAGGTTAAACGCGCGCACGTCTTGACACCTCGCTTTTTTACAGTAGCACTGGATGGCAAGTGCCAACACAGAAGGCTGGAAACAAAAGTTGGCACGGGGCACTCTGCAGACACACGAAAGAAACCATGCAATTGGCAGGCTAGGAAAAGTGCCGGCGTACTGTCTCCGCAGTTCGTGTAGGGATTCTTTTAATTCCCGGTGGAAATGTCGCGTTCGGTCCGGAAGGGGAAATCTGTTTATGCGAACCACCTATTCATGTAACCACATCAACTGTTGAGCAGGTTAGTTACCTCGACGGTGCTACTTGTCCTAAGGGTGACGATTACTGTCTATTCGCGGTGTCGTGACCAACTAACTTCCGCACCAGGATGAACAGCTTTCTTTTGCGAGTGTCGCGTTTTTGTTCCTCTGCCCTGTTTTTGTTGCTCTTACTTGCCGGTGATGTAGAGTCAAACCCTGGTCCTTCCCCTGAGCAAACAACTCAAGAGCAACACCCGCCGTGGTTGCTCAGTGGCTATGGTGTTGGGCTGTTGAGCACCAGGTCGCGGGATCGAATCCCGGTCACGGCGGCCGCATTTAGATGGGGGGCGAAATGCGAAAACACCCGTGTGCTTAGATTTAGGTGCACGTTAAAGAGCCCCAGGTGGTCAAAATTTCCGGAGTCCTCCACAACGGCGTGCCTCATAATCAGAAAGTGGTTTTGGCACGTAAAACCCCAAATATTATTATTAACTCAAGAGCAATTGCTTTCTTCTGTGTTGGAAACCATGCGTAGGCTTGAGTCAGGCCAGGCAGCAGTGCTGCATGAACTGAAGGGCGTCAAGGAAAAACAAGATGCGACAGATATGACAATTAAGCAGCTATCCAACATAGTTACAACGCTGGAGGCCAAGGTAGAATCACGTGGCCAAACCGATAAGTGTGGTTTGGCCCTGCGCTACGTGAAATCACTGTAAAGCTTGAAGTTAAAGTGAAATGTGACGACTCCGAGAATAGGCAACGTCGGTCAAACCTGCTGTTCTTTGGTCTTCAGGATGACCCGAAAGAAAACTGGGATGGCTCAAAGCAGAAAATAATTACATTTTGCTCTAATCACCTGGGAATCACTGTAACCAAATCCCATTTTGAACGTGTACATCGATTGGGGAAGTTCGCTGTTGACAAGGAAAGGTCCATCATTGCAAAACTAAGGTTTTTTTAAAGACAAACAGCGAATTCTGGCATCCGCGCACAAGTGGATAGACTCGAATTATTCTATTCGCGAAGATTTTTCTTTGCCAACCAGGTTAGCTAGACGGAAACTACTAGAATTCGCCAGAAACCAGAATAAGAAGAGCAAACTGGTCGCTGATAAACTGCGCATTGACAACAAAACATACGTCTTTGATAGCGCGACTAACTCAGTTATGCTATCAGCAAGATAGCTAGATAAGAGCAAATGCACTCAGGAGCTTCCTAGACCATCTAGCACTAGTCCACGGCTATCATTATCATTTACTAACATCCAGAGCCTTCTTCCTAAGCGCGATGAAGTGTGTTCTTTTTTGGATGATACTAACAGCGATATTGGGGCACTGACAGAAACCTGGCTTCATAAAGATGTAATGGGCAATGGAACTTTCCCTAACCAGAGTAGCTATAACATATACAGGCGTGATTGTTCCGTTAAGAGAGGTGGCGGTGTCCTTATTGCAATCAAGAAAGCGCTTGCATCATACCACGTACATAGTGATTCCTCTCTGAAAATAGTGTGGGCCGCCTGTGAAACGGCATCGGTCAAGGTATTGGTTGGCTTCTGCTACCGACCGCCAGATTCTGATCTCGCCTTCATTACTAAACTCCATGCCAGTATTACTTCTGCCATCCAAACATGCCCAGTTGAATTCATTTACCTGGTTGGTGACTTTGACTTCCCGCACATTGACTGGCAGAATTTGTCATCCTCGTGTCGCACCTCAGCGGAGCTTATCAGCCTTACTTTAGACTTCAATTTTTTTCAAGCGATAAATCAACCAACTCGCGGTTCTAACGTTTTAGAGCTTGTCTTCTGCAGTGCACCTGAAACGATTGGCGAAGTTCTGTACTTCGATGGTTTTGTTGATCACAAGCTTGTTCATTAAGAGCTTAATGCCCCAATCGCATATCAAGGTTCTACAACCAGGTAAATTCGTGATTATAATAGAGCCGATTATAAAGAAATGGATAATAGACTTAATGACTTTTTCATTCAAACGTTCTTGCCCTAATTTTCGCATAGGTCTGTTGAACACAACAGGGTGCTTTTTAAGAACATAATAATTAATCTAGTATACAAATATGTTCCCTTAATTTTTATCTCAAATGACAAATCTAAACCATGGTTCACAAAAGCTCTCCGTCGTCATCGAAATTAAAAGAAACGTCCCTACAAAAAGGCCAAGCTCGTGTCCACACCATCGGCTTAGGAAAAATACAGTGTATGCTTAAAGGGACACTAAAGCGAAACAATAAATCAGTGTAGACTAATAAAGCATTGTTTGAGAACCCTGCAGGCTGTCATTTAAAAAAATTGTTTGATTAATAGATGAGAAAATGAAGGTCCAAGTATCAGTACTTAAATTTCGCGCCTAAACGCCAGCGCCGGTACGTCAGCGTGACGTCAGGGATTCTAAAGTATGCTATCTCATTCGGGCGCGTTGGCTGAATAAAGGTTCCCGAAACTTGCGATGTTTAATATTTGGTTCCTTTAGAACACAATGTAGTCAATCTGTACCACTCTATATAATCAGTAGACGCTAGAAGATGCCATCAAATTTCAAGACGTCACAGCCCCCAGGTGCGGGAACTTAAGTAGGCGTCGCCACCCGTATTTCGTTCTTGCGCTTTTTCTCGCTTACCAAACGTTTTATCGTTGTACGAGTGGTGTTTTCGGTGTTCTAGAACGGTAATTTACTGATGCAGAAGAAATCATTTTTCACTTTAGTGTCCCTTTAAAGTCTTATTGTTCTGCAGTTCGCGTTTCTAAGGATAAATATTTTTCTCACGACCTCCCCTCTCTTTTAAAATCCAATCCCAAAACGTTTTGGCATGTGATATCTCCCGACGGTGCTAGTAATCATATTTCACTGAGCAATGATGACCACCTGCTACTCTGAGGTAGTGAATGCCCTCATGCATTTAACAGGTACTTTGCATAAGTATTCACAAGGGAAGATCATTCCAACATACCCGCTGTACCTGATCATGATTGGCAATATATGGCCCCTATTAATGTCACCGTTGAAGGTATCGCTCAACTCATTGATAACCTAAAGATTTCTACAAGTGCTGGTGTTGACAACATTAACTCTAAAATATTAAAAAGCACTGCATTAATTTTCAGTCAAATTCTTTGCCTCCTCTTCGAACAATCACTATCATCTGGCTTGCTCCCTACCGATTCGAATATTGTCAAGATCATCCCTGTGTTTAAAAGCGGAAACATAAACTCACCCGAAAACTACCGTCCAATTTCACTGACATGAATTTGCTGTAAATTACTCGAACACATTATCGCTTCTCACATTTGCAGTCACCTCGAACATAATTCCTTCATTTTTCCTGAACAGCACGGCTTCCCAAAAGGATTTTCTTGTGATACTCAACTGCATGAATTCACGACTGATTTGCATTTCAACATGGACCCTAACCTACAAACTAACTGCATCTTTTTAGATTTTGCTAAGGCTTTTGACCGCGTTGCACATTCCCGTTTGTTTTCGAAATTATCTGCTATATGCCTAGATTCTTTTACGCTGTCATAGATTCGTGACTTTCTGTCTTTCCGCCAACAGTTTACAACAGTTAGCAACCTTACTTCTTCACTCTGTGACGTAACTTCAGGTGTACCTAAAGGCAGCGTTCTTGGCCCTTTAATGTTTCTCATATTCATTAACGACCTGCCCGCTTACATATCTTCTCGTCTACTACTCTTTGCTGATGACTGCATCATTTACCGCTCCATTAATTCCATGGATGATCATCTCGCCCTCCAAAGTGACCTTAACCTAATTTCCACTTGGTGTAATAAATGGCAAATGACACTTGAGGCGAATAAATGCAAAGTTATCTCTTTCAGGCTGCAAGGGTACCAATTCTAACTTCTCGTATCTCATAGATAGCACGGTATTATCTTAGGCATCATCATACAAGTAGTTTGGTATTCATCTTACGCATAATCTTTCGTGGGTCACGCATGTCAACACCATTTGGGTGAAAGCTTCAAGGACACTAGGGTATCTGCGCCGGAACCTGCAGAAATCCCCTAACAATGTTAGAAAACTGGAATATCTAACACTTGTGCGGCCACAGCTAGAATATGCATCATCCATGGTCCCCATATCAAAACCACTTAATAAACTTGCTAGAATCCGAACAAAATAGAGCCGCTCGCTTCATTACACGTAACTACAGTCCCCGTTTGAGCGTAACACAGATCAAACTAACCCGCCGTCGTTGATCAGTGGCTATGCTGTTTGGCTGCTGAGCATGAGGTAGCGGGATCGAATCCCGGCCACGGCGTCCGCATTTCGATGGAGGCGAAATGCGAAAACACCCGTGTATTTAGATTTAGGTGCACGTTAAAGAACCCCAGGTGGTCAAAGTTTCCGGAGTCCTTCACTACGGCGTGTCTCATAATCAGGAAGTGATTTTGGCACGTAAAACCCCATCCTTTAAAAAAAATCAAACTTGATTATATCTTTCATGAACCATGAGATATTCGTCGTTCAATCGCTCTTTTATGCTTATTTAATAAATATCGCCACTGCACCAGGTAATCTGCGTTACCTCTCGAAGCGCCGTCACGCATTTCGAGCCGTTTACATAATCAGTACAGCATCAAGCGCGTACACGGAAGAACACAAGCCTTCAATTCATCAGCCCTTCCACGTGCCATCGTTCTTTGGAATGATCTTCCCGATAATATTGCATCCATATGCAACCATCGATCATTCCACGATCAGCTGCGCGAATACTTTCAAGGGACATCGTGACGTTAAACCTTCTCTTGTATAAAGTATCGCGCTTTTTGGCTATTGCGTTTTTGTAAACCCCTGCTTTATTTTTTTCTTCTTTAGCCACGTGTCAGACATTTGTGCTGTATTTGTATACTTCAATTATGTTGTGTACAATGTTCTTATGTTTGTTGCTGCTTTTTAGTACCAGCCCTGTGCAATGCTTTTCCTTTCCCTTTTTTTGACCTGTATATTTTGCATTTCTTGTAATATCCTTGTTCGTCCCCCTTACTCAATGGCCTCTGGGCCCCTGTAAGGTATTGTAAATAAATAAATAAATAAATAAATAAATAAATAAATAAATAAATAAATAAATAAACTGACTCCTATAAGAGCAACATTAGGGGTCTCAGCGGACTTTCCCGGCTCTCAATGGTGCTCCTTCAACCCTTGGTAGCAACCTTTACTTTAGCTCTCATTTCCTTGTATTACATTTATTTCCCTTTACACCGTTTCGCCAGCACAGGGTGGACAGCCGGTCTCTTGGTCACTGGTTAACCTCCCTGTCTTTCTCTATCTTATTCCTCTCCCACTCTTGGCCGCCGCCTGGCCTATTTTGTTGTGAAGCAACTTTACTGCCTTACGTGCAGCTGGCTGGAACATTCGCGGACCGTTACCCCTATTCCGGCGTGGCGGACACTGCTTCGTTCAACTGATGCCTTCGAAACGAGGCGGATGAACGTAATCTCCCGCCACTTCATTTTCTTCGACGGACATTTACCATCTCTGCGCTTCCCAGGGTATAGATTGGACGACACAACTCCCACAGTACAATAAATTTTAGCCCTACCTTCTCGAATACGATTCATAGAGAAGTCCAAACAAGAGACGTTCGCACAAGAAGAGCCTTGAATTGAAATGATTAACAGTGATAGAACAAGGAATGTCGCTAGAACCAACGTTGGGACAAGGGTACATGTCTTGTCTTATACCGCTCTTGAATCAATTCATTTCCTGCGTTTGTTAAAGACGTTAGAACTGCGCGACCATGTCTGAACAGTGTCGTCTAGAGTGCGCGTATTTACTGTCTGACGTGTTGCTGTCTCTTCTTCATTATGGCCCATTTCTCTCCTTCCCCAGTGCAGGCATAGCAAACTCAGAACAACCTAGCTAACGTCATGTCCATTGCAAAACTAAGCAGCACAGCGTGACACTGAAAGAAAGACACAAAGGGCGCTGATTTTCAAACCGCTGCAAGTCAGCGCCATGTGTGTTTTTTTTTCTGCGTCGTCATCATCTGCGTTGTGCTTAGTTTTGACATGAACAACCAAATCACCCTAACTTGCACCATTGTTAAGTTGTCACCCTTATCTTCTCTTTTCGTTTTTTTACGCTCTCCTGCGGCAATGCACACAACTGTTTGGTATGTGCGCTTAACATCATGGCTATCTATGAAAGCACGTCTCTAGTTGGTGATGTGAGAAGTTAAGAATTGCATTATGCTCAAATGCCCTTGAGCTCAAAAGAGTGTTAGGTTCATTACTAATTAAATTGAACAAAAGATTGCGAAGACCTTACATTGAGGTATAATTCCTATGTGTCTCCATTTTTCGCACTGATCTTTTGGTACGAGGAGTTGCGGAAAATTTTCTTTTACATTGACATGACTCATGCAGTGCTTTCTTTTTTCTCTTCGTATGCCTACACGAAAGTAGATCAATGGTATACATTTATATTGGGTACATTAGCTACCCGCGTATTTTAGCATTAGCTACCAGGTGTATTTTTTTAACTGCATCAAATTTTTAAAAATGGCCTGTGGCAGATAGCAGAATTCTAACTCTTGGGCTAAATTGCACAATGGGACAGCCATTACTTATACACAAAATAAATATGCCTGATTGAATAATTGACCCGATTACACTAATTAGTCTACACTACAATTACACTTAACCCAATTACACTACATAATAACCACATTATTAATAATTATAACTAATAATTATCCCAATTACACTACAATTCGTTGACACTAGTCAACGAATTGTAGCCAGTGAGTTTACAAGGCGTATCCACCACGAACGAATTCTCACGACTACACGAGTTCCGAGATATTAGTTTTCAAAGTGCCCGACGAAATGCGTTGGCGTTCCAGTTACTTTCGTGCGTCAATGTCGACAGTTGACCTTTAGCGCGCGTTTCATGGCGGATGTCTTGAAGCCGGTGTCGTTCTCAGAATTCGTTCCAAATAAATATGACTTGCGAACTCACTCGCAACAATTTGTAGGTTGGAATAATCCCGTAAAGTAATTAATTAAAATATTTTAGTGTAGTTATGTCAAATATTTAATTAAGCAGTTTGATTTCTCGTTGACGTAATGGCCGCCTCATCAAGTAATTTAGCTCAAGGATCAGAATTGTGCTGTCTGCCACAGGCACTTTTGTTTTTAATTTGGTGAAATTAAAGAAAATACCCTATATACACAAATTGCGCTAATACATGAGGTGGAAATTTTTCGTATCTTCTAAATACTTAAAGATTTGGCTGAGCAAGTGTAATCGTGCGTTGTTATTATTCTACGTGAGGCGTCTACAGCAATACAAGCATATTTCTTCTTATCTGGCAACTCCCCCTTTTTCTTTCACCAGTATAGGGTAGCAAACCGTATTTTCAGTTTTCGTTAATCTCCCTGCGTTCCTCTTTTCTTTCCTCGCTCTCTTTTCCATTCAGTGTACAGTGCAGTGACGCTATAGTTATAGAGCTTTTAGAGAAAGAGTGAGAAGGGAAAAGCTCCGTGGTGAAAGCTGTTGTCATGGCGACAGAGAGAGACACAAACTTTAACACTATTCTGAGGACATGTCTGGCAAGACCCTGCGGATGAAAGGTGCGAAGTGGCGCATGCGTAACAAAAACACACAGGCATGCACTTGTACAACGTACACAATCAAAGCGCGCTCTCAAAGTGCACTCTATAAACTAATCAATATGCTTGCGCTTGTCGCTCTATATTTCCGTTGAGCAACATCAGAGAATGCAAAGCCGTCGTCTATAGTGGTCGCAAGCGTACTTCGTTGCAGCGCTGCTAAGGCGTTCAAAAAAGTTGAACCATAGCTATACGTAGTCTTTGTAGGACACATCAAGAACATTGTCAGCACGGACAGAATCCCTAAAGCCCCGCAAGGATTTTTTACACGCAGTACTTAGCTGGTGCTAGAGCTTTCAGAAAGCTCACTCAAGCCTACAGAAGTTTAGTGAATACCGTTAAAACATTGGCAAGTCTCTGTACTGGTTTCCGCGGCGTCCTCCTGCTTCAGCGGTTTTCATTAAAACTCCAGTAGTCAATGACAGGATTTATGATTTTACGACAAGCTATTTCGGATCCTAATACATAAGTACACAATATCTACTGATTTCCTGCAAAGTTTCGTTTTGATAGTCTTCTTAGAACCCTATCGTGATAGTTTGAAAATTTCCCGCAGGCTCCTGCTCGACGAACGTATAGATGAGCTGTGAACAGCTAACGCTGTCGGTTGCACACGTGACGCCGAACCGGCGGGCCCGTAAATGACAAGTTTTCATTCGATGTTCTCGAAGCAAACGCCAAGTTGCACCACGCCTTGCCTCACGTCAGGCTTTGAACATCGAGACTGATTTTAAACTACCGGAGCTGATTACGCGAGAAAGCACCCGTGCGAACGCGTATTGCGCAAGTATGGCGACCACAATCCAATCCCGAATGGCTGTTCGTCGGTAAGCATGCTGTCCTGGCTCACTAGAGAAGTAATGACACTCGTGAAGATAGTGTCAGGATAGGCCAAGAATGTCAATCTAGCCGTAAGAAAAGTTAAATCGACGGCAGGTCCTAGCCTCATAGCACCCGCAACGCGCTTGCATCCGAACCGGAGCGTGCACTTCGCCTGTAGAACGCTGGGTCTGCAACTGTTCGAATGCGAAAAAAAAAAAAAAAAGTGTGAGTGCCGGACGTTGCGCTTCAGTGAGGATTTCGTGGAGGCCTCCGGTCCGCGTGACGGCGAGGAGTGCGGCGGCCGTTCCTAGAAAGGCGTAAAGATGTCGGCCGGCGCAATATACGCTTAGAGCCGCGCTCGCGCAGAAGCGCCGCTCGCGCCCAGCTCAGGATGGCGGCCGCGGGGTGCGGTAAGCCGTCCGAAGTAGGGAGAGCCCCCTTCCCCGAGCGTTACACGAAGATCGTTTGGCTGTATACGGTCGGTTCATCGTTCCTGAAAGGGAGGAGGAAAAGGAGGAGGGGCGCTGGCACCCTTCGTGCTGGCAGGCAAATCCCGAGGATTGCGCTGCTTCCCTTCGCCGCCGAATAAATCCCTCGACAGATCGGCGCGCCCGCTCCGCGGCCGAATCTCCATTTGTGAACATCGTCTCCAACTCAGAGCGAAGAAATCCTTGCCGATCTTTTTTTCGACCCACGCTATTCGCCGGTTGGTTTATACCTATGTCGTGTTTATTTTTGCTCTCTCCTTTGTTTATTTATTTATTTATTTCGTTGGGCAGTAATTGTAGCTATTAGGGATAACGCCAGCTTTTGGACAAAGTCGAAGATAGAAATAAGTTGCCTGATTGAATTATTGCGACAGCCCATAGGTAAATCATAAAGCTATACTTGTAATGAGCAAATGAGATTGTAATAATAAATTTACCACCATTCAACATCCTAACCTGCTCATCGTATCTTGAAAGTGCCTGTGACACAGAGCGCCCAAGCGTCCTAGGCCTGCAGCAAGCATACTGGGAATCGGCACTTACAGGGCGCGCTGCATGAAGTGCGAGAAAATACGGTAGCTGTGTCTACCTCCGGAAGCGGGGCCGCCGTATTTAGGTGCAAAGAAGAAGCAGAGGTTTGTGCACTTTAGAAATGTAGCGCACTTTCAAAAAAGAATATTCTAGGCTTTCCAACCTGGGTGCTGCTATCTTGAGTGGCTTAACATATTATCTCCTGGAGGCCATGCAATGAGACTTGGCTACGCTATAACTCAGACTACACTTGTTAAAAGAGCAACTCCACGCAAGGAAGCCAGACTACGTATGGCCCGCGAACCGTACAGATGAGGAGGTGGAGGAGGAGATTGTTTGCTGCAGGCAGCCTTGCCACAGTTGCCGACTATTTCTCCGCCTGAACGCCACCTGTTAATGGCGATGCGGCCTGAAACACAACCCAGTCCAGCTAACAACACCAACTATCAAACAGAGGTTGTCAGAAGCTCCTGGCATTATCCGATTTTCCGAACTCGCTAACTGACGCGAAAGTGCTTGAAGGAACATTGCACGATCAAGTGCACTGGCAGTGCCGCCGTCAAGGCTGTCGCGCACCTAAAAACTGTAGTTTGCACGCACACAACCCTTTCCGCGTTAAGGCTGCGCTCCAGTCGTGCCGCGTTACTAACCACGACTCTGTGAGCCCTTGCACTCCCGACTCGCGTGAAACAACGATCACTGAAGTGGACAAGCGTCGAACGTGCGGCCAATGCGAACGTCGTGTGTAGGTTGTCTCTCATATAACGTACGTGACGCCCTGGGCGCTCTTTCGGCTGGGAACAGACCGACTGGTAGCGAAAATAAACAATGTGTGTAGCGTCAGCAATGCTTCGTCTCGATCTTACCGCTTCACCCTCGGGCGAAAAAGACCCTGCGCGAAAAATTGGGGCCTACGCGGAGGACGGCGCGCCAACGGTCGCATTTCACTCTTCATTCGCGCCGTAGGTCGACGAGACGACGGCGTCCGTGGCAACCGCCTAGCCAAGATGGCGCAGTCGCGACGAACGCGGCCGGAACACGGGCGTGTGTGAACCAGTCTCTAGAGCTCATTCGACGACGCAAATAGACGGAAGAGGGAAAAAAAACGTGTCATTACATAGAGAGAGAAGGGGTGAGGGGGCGCCGCCATTAAACGTGGCGGCGTGCCACGCCTAAATATATACGCGCACACGCAGCCCAAGAAGCGACGACCGCGCGGCGCTCGCACGGCCTGCCGTTTGGCGGAGCGAAAGGTCCTAATTGCTTCCTCTCATGTCGTCGTGTTTTGGAAAGACGAGGTCCGGACCGCAGCGCACGCTGCCCGAGAAACCGGGTCGCCCGCGGACACGCGCCGGGTATCGCCCGACGACGCTGAACGTGGTCATCGTCCGGTGAACGCGACCTCCCCTAGCTTTAGTAAGGGCCCCGTGAAACCTTCCCCCCCGCCGTCGCCACCCCCCCGCACGCAACACCTTCTTGGAGTCGCTCCAAGTTCCTTCCCCCAATCTCGGACACACTGTACTATCCCCGGGTTGTTCGACGCGGCGAGCATGCGCCCACTATAGGCGCTCTTATGCGGCGTTAACAGTTGGTCGGCTCTCCGGGCCGAAGAACCGTGGGCGCCGGGGCGATCGACCGGAGCCTGCTTCGCTGCCTCGCGCAGCTGCGTTCTGCAGCAAGCATAAGGGGTGCAAAAGGGAGGCCACATCTCGGGAGGGTCGAGAGGCCACGGTCGTGTATCGGAAGGGAAGGAGGCGGTGCGCGCGCAGCGATACACCGCACCACTCGCCCTTGCCCCCGGGTTTGTGTTCTCCTTGCCGAATTGCTGAGTTGTTGCTGTAAGGTGCTGCTCCACAGCTGCTGGCATCTGGGGCGCTTTGCCGCCGCTAAAATTACTTTATCGACGTAGACGCCGGGCGGCGGAAAATGAGGAAGGAAGGGTCGCAAAGGGTGACCTGCCGCCCTCCTTTATTTCGCCCAATGGACACGATTGTTCGCGCTGTCGCCGCAGTGGCTGAAATGAAGCCGCCTATCCCCCCCCCCCCAATCCTCCCGCTGTCGAGGTTGATTCTAGCGATTAAGGCATGCGTACTACTTGGCTCGGAAATTTAGCGCACGTGAAGCGATGAGAGTGAACCACGAGCTGAGAAACGATGAAAACTGATAGCAACTCCGCAGCCGCGTCAGCCGTTGGAGGCGCTCCAAGAATCACACCCACTTCATGCTTTAACAGTCATCTATAACCTCTAACGGAGATGGGCACGCTTCCACGGGTAATTACTATAAAAAACAGTTTTTTTTCATTTCTTTGGCTTTTTCTCTTCTTTTCTTTAAGATGCCGCATTGAGAAGACAAATGTATTTTTTCTGCCTCATTATAAAGCCCCGGAATTACAGTTTTAAAGTGCAACAACACAGCTTGTAACACCAACGGTGAGTGGAACACGAATATAGAAAAAATACATTTTACCTCGTTTTATTACTGCATCACGTAGCTAACACGCCCGAAATATTGAAAGAAAGGAAGTGAATGAAATGCTGTTTTCCAGAAAATAACTAATCCGAGGCATTTGTGAGTTAAGCAAAGATGTTGAAGCTCTTAGGCAGGGTAAAGCCACTATACATACGGCAAGATTCCGGTATATACTCCTCTTCGCTGCCTTAATTTTTCATCACCGAAGCCTGCGAATGAAGACCAAATATACATATTTTTCTTTCTTTTTTTCAGTGACTACGTCAGGAACATTGTGGGTACGTCTCTACCCTTTTCCTGCTCATAAATGTTTTCACTGCTTACCTTGACTTTTTGCCATCGGGAAGATGCAGTAGTTATTTTTTTCCAAGAACGCTCAATACAAATCGCGCCAGTATTCATTCGTGACCATCCCTCAGAAATGATTCAACATCCACACGCATGCGGAACTGCCATCAATTTGGCTGTATGTTACGTACAAAGAGCACACATTTAGAGAGAACAACTGGCGATGCGGCCAACTTAACACACTTACTTCAAGACCTAAATAAACGAGTTAAAATATCTGGGACGCTGCCGAACGCCGACTATTTCAGGAATTGTGCTTCCGTTTCTGCCTGCTTCGCCCACGTACCATGCGCACAAGGTCATCTGCACGCTGCTAAGTCACGGGATGTCCTCGTGATTATGGACCATTTGCGCGTGTCGTGCTGGCTGCAATGGTTCGACATTCCTTTTAGTTATTTGCTATACCGCCTACCTGTGGACTTGCCAGGGCAATGACTAGCCAACACCAACGACTGTCCAGTGACAGTGCCAGTGCATAAAGGACATTTTTGCAAAGCGATATTCTATGAAGCCCGAATACAAACGGGACTCCTAATGCGTTGTTTGGATATTCTCGGTAGTTTTCAATCAGTTGACTACGCATTCAGATCGCTGAATGATCTCACGCTCGTGCGGCCGCAACGATGATTTTGACATCGCTACTGGCTATACGTACTTGCACTTCGCAAAAAATAATCGATGCCTCTGATTGTATACATACACAAAACACCCGATTAATTTCTTATTTCAATAACTACAAATGCACGACTATCAAATGCACGACTATCTTCGTGCGTTATGATATCGGCTGTCTCAAGTAATAATAATAATTGCAATAACTTTTTATGGCCATATAATGCAAAACTTTGCTTCCAATCTTGGACATATAATGCATAAAGTGGATTACTTTGGAGAAGCAACCGTTATCCTGCGTGTATCCGGCGTTTTATTTTTTTGAACGCGCGCACAGCTTTAATTATCGTAATCACGGTTAATATCCGAACCAAAACAACGAACTGCTTTCAACATCTTAAGATTGTTACGTAGCTATCATCGTAGTAGTATAAAGTTTCTTTAGCACACTGTAGTAATATTTTTCATAGGATAAATCAGGCACGAAATTTCCAGGCGACTACACTTCTCGCTTATAGGGCAATGATTGACGCAGAGCTCGCACAAAGTTGACCACCGTCTGTCCTTATCGTTTCCCTGAGATTTCGCGCACTAAAATGGGGGAGGGGTGGGGGGGAGGGAGATCACGAAAGGAGACACTAAGGGGCGATGTTCGAATCAAGAACAGCGGAACTCTCTCGTTTAAATCGAGTGCATGGCGTCGGTGGGCGCTACTGTCCAGCCTGGGAAAAGCGCGTTGACCTGCGCTCGCCTACTGTAGCTCGTCCTAAGCGCGTTAGTACAGTGGTTCCCGATGAAGAAAACAAACCCGAGTGTTTTTGCTTCCTTTCTTTCTTTCTCGTCCATATTGAGATGTGCGTATTTGGGGAGTTCGCGAAGTTCCCTTCTCTCCAAGCAATACCGCCGCGACGCCTCTGCGCTCTGCCATTCAGCTGGCTGGCGCTCCGGACGAAATATCTGCCATACCTTCCCAGTAAGAGCAACTAAAACGTCGGCCATTAGCGGTCACGGCGCAACCATCGTTACGCACGAATTTCGTAGTCTGTTGCTATAGTCAACAAAAGCGTGCGGTGAATGGCCTCATGTAGTTCGATATCGGGCGCGTGTGTCCGTTACGTTACGTAACCGCGGCCACCGTGCTTGCGAGATGGAGAACGAGGATTGCACCGCTTGCGCAACTTGTGTCTGAGCCTATTAGTCCCGACAGAGTGGCCGTATATCTTGCAGCGTGACGTCCTTGCAACGCGCATGCGAAGAATAGCAATTGTGTCTCTTCACGACTGCAACCGAAGGACTGTGGTGGCTATGGCACGTGTTGCATTTATTATTAAATGCATTTAAGGAGAGGTTGATGCCTACCTGTGGCGCCGGCTACTCCTCTTCTCTTACGCGTCAGTTATCGTCGGAAAGTTGCCAACAATCAACAAACTGGACAAATAAACACGTGAACGAACATTGACGTACTAAGTCTGAGCACTGCAATATAAATAAATGTTCGCGCAACAGAAGAGTTCACACAGCATAACTACTCGCAAAACCGAAATGTTCACACCCAACACATGAGTCGGGACAGCATAAATGTTCACAAAATCAAGATGTTCGCACAGAAGATGTTGGGCTCATGAATGCCGTACTCTAAATGCAACAAATACGAATGCTACAGGGACACGAAGACACATTGACATTTAATTAAGGGTGCCGCTTTATAATAAGAATCCGAGCAATAACTATTGTATGACTCAGTATTGTTGGGATATGTCTGATTCCTCCAAAAATTGCACTAAGGCGCGTGCAGCGATGGTTTGAAGTTGTTGTGTTGGCCATGGACCTAAAATTTTTCCCTAAGGCCGTGTATCCAGGTCATGTAGCTTTTTCGAGAGGTTCTTGCGTGGAGCATGGTGATTTTTACAGTGTGGAAGGTATTCTATGTCTTCTTCAGCCTCTTTATATGAGCATGTAGCACTGTTAGTTTTTCTTATCCTATACAGGAAGCTTTTAGTATAGGCAGTGCCTAGTCGAAGCCCATGAACTGTTTTTTCAGCAGATCGACTGATTTTAAACGGAATATTGAGTTCTATTCCAGGACCTATATTATATAGCAGAGAGTTCTGCGCATCATTTATGAACCAAGTTTCCTTGGACAATCTACCGCATAGTTTGTCCAATAGACATCGCGAATCACTCGCCGCTAGAGGAAGTAGTGATAATTCATTCTCTTTATGCACGTGCCATGTGATCAGCTGTTAGATTTCCTGTGATTTCAGAGTGACTTGGAATCCACTGGAAAGTTATGTCGTGTCGTAGATCTTTCGCTATGGCGTATGTCTTCTGTATTTCGTTTGTCAGTGTGCTGTTTGCTTTTCTTAAGCTGATTTTATTTAAGCACAGCAATGAAGCTTGTGTCACTCAAAATTACCCAGCGAAGTGGTTCTGACTGCGGACATATGTAACGTAAAGTAGAAAGTATCGCGTAAAGTTTTGCCGCTGTGGACGTTGTAAATTGGCAAAGCTTATAAGTTCTTTTCCCTTGGTATGCAGGTATATAAAACGCAGATGTAGAGCTTTGTTCCTCGGCTGGTACAAACTCAGTAGCTGTGTGTCGTTCTTCAACGAGTATGTCGACACTTCGAATTAAAATAACGCAGATTCCAAGAATAGCCGACCTCGTAACAATTCTTATTCAAACGTTTTCATAAAAAAAGAGAAGACGCTGCACCAACCTTGCCTGTGTTCGAAAACCAGTTGCACGAAAGCCCTCTTTGTTTCTGACAACGTCATATATCCGTCCGTATACCCATGTTCATCGCCAGCGTCGTCTTTTTACTAATTTCGGCGGAATACTTGACCGCCGCCATATCTGAATTTTTTCTGCGTTTTGCTCGCCCGTTTCCTCTTCGCTTATGCGTAATCAGTATCACCACTTTACTGAATGCAGTGCTAAATTACTTGCAACTCACCACTGCGCCCATCTCTTGTTAGTGGTCAACGTATACACCTCTTCGATATACCACGTACGTCGGCGTCCTCGCTACCAGCAGTGGCTTTTCCGAGAGGCTACTGGCGCTCGTCAACGCTATACGGTCATTAAATCAAGAGGTCGACAGACTTCGGCAAGACGCTGCGATACAATGCGCGAATCTCATTTCCTTGCACCCTCCCGCTTGTTACCTCACCGTCTCCCCATTCGCCAGACGCTACTCTGGGCAATCAGCCTTTCTGTCTTCATTTTTTTTTATCTATCAATGTAACCTGTTGGGTAGTTGTGTTATTTAGTGGATTTGTTATTTAGTTCTAGTTACTAGTTATTTGGTGCTTGCACAGACCGTGGATATATATATATATATATATATATAAAGTGAGAGTCTGCCGGGATACGGTAGTTGAACAGGCACTTGTAGGTTGACGAAGGCCGGACCCTGGCCGAAACGTAGGAAATAAAGGATCGTTTTTTTCGTACGGGCGTCCACAGCCTACAAGTGCATATATATATATATATATATATATATATATATATATATATATATATATATATATATATATGTGTGTGTGTGTGTGTGTGTGTGTGTGTGTGTGTGTGTGTGTGTGTGTGTGTGTGTGTGTGTGTGTGTGTGTGTGTGTGTGTGTGTGTGTGTGTGTGTGTGCTGCTTAGTTACCCGGATTTTGCTTTAATGCCGAACTGTTATTATTAGATTAAGAAGTAATTAGATGTCACATCGATGAGCATGCGCGAGGGGACAGCTAGTTTTTGTTACAATCAATAAAATGTCAGTTGCTAGTCAGTGCACGGTGGTGTCGCTTCCATGCCGCCTTTTAGTCTTCGTCGTTTGCGCTGTAGAAATAATGAACATCTAGAGCGTTCCCTGCAATGTTCTCAGCAATTGTCCCTGCATCCTTACACCACACTGTAAAATGGCTTCTTATTCTCCGTAAGAACATACGACCGAGCTTTCCGTGGTTTTTTTGCGATAGAAACTCGCAAACGTCCCTACTTAACCAGAAAACAAAATAAATATGCCAGAATTGCTACAAATGAACACTATACACTAGATATATCGAACGCATACGAAGACTTAAGTATTTCCCTATGATGTTTTGTTCCCGCCTAGGGTGGCGTCTACGTGACATTCCAGGAAAATGCAGCCGTTTAAAAAAGTAGCGCCAGTTGAGCCCCAAGAGACCCAGATCAACTGGCGACGCACGGACCACTTTGCGCAGAATGACAGCGCGAACCTCCCAGCGGGCACGGTTCGAGGTATCACTGAGAAGTGACTCCCACTTGGACCCAAACATAGTGCGAGCTCAACAGAGCGCAAGCTCTGCCCATTCTTATTGGGGGAGTCCGAGATCTGCGACAGAGTGAAGCCTTCTCGCGTAATCCCGCATAAGGTCCGTATTTCTTAACTCCTTTGCGCAAGTAAGAGCTCAGGTTTCGGAAAGTAGCCAGACTGCATTGAAAAAAAGAATTCACTCAAACAATCACTCAATGGGCCATTTTATTTGTTTCCTTCTTTGTCTGACCGTAGCTTACAAAGCCTTACGGCTTTTTTTACTAGCGCGCGGAGTAAAGCGCTGCCGGCATCACCTAAAGATGGCAACTTCTCGTTGTCAAAAAAAGAGAAAGTGTGATGTGTGTTCTTTTGACCGTCGTTTAGGGAGGATTTGCTTGAAGTGTGATAACACGAGGAAGAACTCAGCGGTATGAGGATAAAGCTGAAGATCATGGCTTTAATGGAAGCTGAAGAGGTTAGCCTTCTCCACACCCACACAGTATATATATATATATATATATATATATATATATATATATATATATATATATAAATAAACGAGAAGAAAAGGGGGATAACCGAGGGGCCGGATCTTTTTATTAGTCATACCATAAGAAACCAACAACCACTGACACCAAGGACAACACAGGGGAAATTACTTGTGCTTAATAAACGAAATAAGAAACCTTCGCGTAATGCGAAGGTTGTGGGTTCGTTGTGGGTTAGTTGACGTAAAAAGGCGGAAATGGTGCTCTTAACTTTTTCGTTTGGTGTTACGTCTCCTTAGCTTTTTTCCCCTATTACTCGGAATGCCAGGGAAAGCCTATTTGAGAACAGTCCAAATGGCATATGATGTTGCTTGTCTTCCGGCTCTCTGGCCCAGTCTATCGTGTTTCCGTGACCAGGGGCGCTATCTTGTACACGTTCGAAAAGCCGACGTTCGACTTCGCCTCGCGCGATTGTCCAGGCTGTGCCGATATCGCGGCCTATGCCAGTCTAGTCCAATCGCGTGATGCGAAATCCAACGTCGGCTTTTCGAACGTGTACAAGATAGCGGCCCAGTGCATGATTTAAAGTGGTCTCGGTACGATATTATTTCTTGTCCAGCCTTGTTAAAGCCAACTCTACGTGTGACCAGTTGGCCACAGACGTATTTAATTCATACAAAATGGCGTGTGAAATACAAATAAGAGTCCGCTTCCTTTTTTCAGCAAGTCGCAGAGCTTAAATAAAGAATGACGAGTTACATATTGAAGCATGGTGTTTGTTTCAATTTATGTTTTAAATCCATAGGGGATGTTTATTACTGGCAGCTGACTTTAATGTTGCGGAATCACGTACGCAACGAACCAATGTGAAAGTAGCATCTAATTTCATTCCGGGACAGCTAAATGTCCTTGCTCCTTCCGTCGAAATGAAAAAGTAACGTGCGACACATTCTCGAACAAATTACTCTTTTGTATTGCATGCAGTCAATACGTTTTGTAAAGTGCGGAAGCATGCAATTTCACTACTCAGTTCTCAGCAATGGCGCATTTCAATTAGGGAGATTTCATTTGATTGGAAGCCTTCTCTTCCTCACGTCACAATGATGCATTCTTTGGAACAAATTTCTTGTATTATAGAAGGCTTTCCGTATCACGGGAACTTTGTTTTTCATGCGCCCTCCATGTTTCATATTTTTCTTTTAAGTTGCAAAAAGTCGCCCGCAACATTTTGCAAGCAGATTTATTCATAAATACGTTTCTTTTTCTTTTTTTTTCCTTCTTATTTTGCCGTCCAGAATTAGCCAATACATTTTTATACGCATATTTGCAAAGTCTGAAAGGGCTATTCTACTTCAGCAAGAAGAGCATTTGGCGCCAATTCCACAAGGTGCCGAATTCGGCATTTGGCGCCGAATTCTCACGATTGTTTTTTTCCACCTCTCCATACCATATTCTTTCAAGTAGAGTTTACAGTTTTTCGGGTAGGCCGCGCCGCGCACGGTTACTAGCAAATGTTTATCTGCCTCTTTTTTCGCTCCTGAGAAGATATTGTCATTGGGCATTATGAAACATAGTTCCAGCGCACATTTGGACACGGACGAGGGGAGAAAGACAGCACGAACGCCAGACTTTCCCTCGCCTGTGGGAAATGCTATATTGGCCAAACCGGGCGCTGTCTGAATGAACGCTTGCTAGAGCATCGCAGGAATGCTACATCACTAAGTGGCGCTGGTCATTTAGCCGACCACATTCGCCGTTGCTCGCACAAGCCAGCGCAAGGCGTTTTTCGAACGAACACGCGTGTTGCGCAAATATAGCAATCAGAAACACCGGGAAATATTTGAAGCGTTTTGTATCCACAATGAAAAAGATTACTGCGTCAGTGCTCCTTCTGTTGCACTCGGGACAAAAGAAATTGATTATCTCAGGGCAAACGGGTGTATCGAATCAGCTAGGTAGGGCGGGAGATGAACAAGATTGTACTGAGTGATGTAAAAAAGACAGGGAAAAGTTTTTCTTTTTATTTTTGTTTTGACACCTCTGATGATCTTTGCCTAGACCAAGGAAACATTTTTGAGTGGTCCTGCGCACTAGCAGTCCCCCTCCCCCTGTGTACATAAAAGCCCTGTTTTCCATGAATAAAATTCAGTTGAAGTCTGGCGTTCGTGCTGTCTTTCTCCTCGTCCGTGTCCAAATGTGCGCTGGAACTATGTTTCATAATGCTAATCATAACCAACTAGCCCAGCTGTCCATACTTAGTGTCATTGGGCGCAGTCCATCTTTGCTAGTCTAATGTTATGCCACTTTGACGGTCCCTGCAGGATCCACCCTAGCCTGAAAATTTATTGTGACGACGGAACCTGATTTGCAAGATATCGTGCTTACCGCTAGCAGGAGCGTTAGGAAACCTTCCTCCTCTATAGCTGAGCCATTCTTTCAGATAGATACAGAAAAGCCGTGATACAGAAAATCGACACTTGACAGCACAGTGGACAGCCGTGCTTGCCAGACAAACAGCTTTTCACGGTTGTAGTCTCTGCACCTGTAACGGCAACGCGGATACCGTCACAACTACGTCAGAGGGAGAGAGATGTGGCGACGGCCCCGCTGCTTTAAACGCAGACCGCCAGCTGGCAGAGCCGGTATACAATGATCCCGACACACATGACGCTGTTTTACATATAAGATGGGAGATTCTTCAACGTCGGTGGAAGTAAAGCGTTAGATGCGGTGAGCGCGCTATCGGAAACGGCGGCGTGAAATCAGTTCACACCTTGAAGTGAATACCTGAACGCCCATGAGAGCCAAAGTTTACACACTCGCACGTAGCGCGCAAGGAAACGGAAGGAAATCGAAGTACTCGAAAAAGTCTCGCTCGCTCAGCTCGCAGTATACAAGACGTTGGGCCCCGTAAACTTGTGCGGGCCACGAAACAAACAACGGGTCCCAAGCCAATAGAATATATGCGCGGCAAACAAGAACTTTCTCCGAATTACCTTGCGTATGTAGCTGTACCGCACGCTATGGGTGGCTTGAGTATAGAATCGCTTCGGAGCGCAGAATGGGGAGCGCTTAGGCACAACGTGCTCTCCCTAGAGAAAACTCTAGGGAAAAGGAGTTTCCGCACGGTTCTGGTCGTGCGCAGCCTAAGAACTGCGCCCATTGCCCATCGCGGGGACCTGCACTCCCGACGCCCCCCCCCCCCCCCCCTCCCCGAACCCAACCCCATATCCTTCCCTTCGCCACGCGCGGGCCTCCGCAAGCGTGGGATCGGCACCGTTGTCGCCGTTGGCGGCGGCGCCTTCGCGTGCCCGCGCTGCGCGGTAAGCAAACTCGGCGAGCCGGAGAATCTGATCTCGTCGGCCACCTCTCCCCTCTTCCCGAGCGCGAGTGCGCGGGACGCGTTGTAGCGCCCTGCCTCGCAGCGGTGGTCGGCGCCTCTGCTGATCTGCATGCTAATCAGGAATTTCACGGCGCTCCGGTCTTGCTTGCTGCGCGTTTCCGGGCATCCAGCGACGTTCGGCTGGAAGAAGTAAACAAGAAAGAAAGAGAAAAAAAAAAAGAACGAGTGACGATCGTGGGCGATCGGAAACGATTTCTGCGCCCAGCTCTTCCTTTACAGTGACAAAGAACGTCGCCGCTGATTCGCAGTCCCAATCGTCTGCCCGAGCTCACTCTTAACGACGAAGGAGAATTTTTCGGAAATTTTTTTTTCTATCTTCTTCGCTAGACAATATTGCATTGTCAGGTGGCCAGTGGCAGGGATAACCCATTGAACGCCCTTTCACGAAATGTCCCTTGGGCTATTACCGCTTGCTATTTCTATTCGCCTTTGTCACGAACGTAAGTTATTCAGTACTTCAAAAGTGTGTCTCAGAGTTCTCTGTTGCATGCATTAAGCTCTCTGTTGAATGCATTAGATAAAGTGTGTGTCTGTATGGTGAGGGGAGGGGAAAAGGGTCGATGCAGGATTTTGCAAATATGCCTAGGAAGTAATCAACAAATTCAGAAACATAAACGCAACAAACCGTACAATCAAAATACATTAACAAAGACCAACTAGAATGCAAGAGCGAACATACAATCGCGGATACATTAATACCCCTGTCAAACGGATAAGTTAAGTGCACTTCGGGACCTTGAGCGACATTTCAGGCTACGCGGTGCTACACGGTAAAACAGAGCGCACTCGCACTAAAAAAAAAATGGCGACAGACTAAAATCATGTTTATTGAAGATGTCGATTACAATAAAAGAACCTTCTAAAAAGCGACTGCGTTTCATAAATAAAAAACAATCGTAATCGATAGTTACTGAACAACAAACGAAAATATTTTTATCATAAGAGTCCTGCAAGTCAAGGCCAGCCAGAACGAATGCCTAGCCAATCCAGAACAAGATGGTGGCGTGCGACGAGGCGGCATTTGATACTGCTAGGACAGAATATCAGCGAGTTCTGTTCTGATTATTTTGTTAAAAGCTGTTCAATAGCTAGAATGAGCTTCTGTGTCCTTTTTCTATGCATTACATTTTGTATCGGAGGCTACGCACTCGGCCAGGAAAGTGCGTTCCGCGAACGCACTCCGACCGGAGTGCGAGTACACTCCGCTTGCGACGTTTAGATTTGAGCAAGCGCACTTAAAACCGAGTGCACTCTCCGTAAGTTCATTTAACTTGCCCGCTTGACAGGGGTACAATACTTCCGCAAGCGATAATAACACATAACAAAAAGGCAATTAGAATTTAAAAAGGCAATTAATTATCGGTGCTCAGCAAATTATGAAATGATGCTCGATCAACTTCAGTGGCAACATGAGATGGTAAGCTGTTCTACTCAATAAGAGTGTGGGGTATGAATGAGCGCGCATAACATGTTGTGCGATATGATATGCGCTTGACTTTAAAACGATGATTCCAGCGTGAAAAGACGGCTGGGGATGACTGAAAGAAATCGGCATGAAGAGGCGCATGATGGTAAAGTTTATGAAAGGGGCAATTACGAGCGGTTTTGCGGGTACCGGATAGATATTGTAAATTAACGCATGCTTTTATAGAGTAAACACTAGTGTATCCGGAATATTGAAAAGGTTGAGGCGAACTGTGCGGTTTTGCACAGATTCCGTGTCACTGACGATGTATGTTTGACCCGGCCTATGTTCCATATGGCTGGAACGTAGTCGAGCTTTGGGCAGATTACTGCATGCAAGCAAGTTCACGAATGTTAATGGAAGCTAACTTGAGGTCGCGTTCAATGATGCGAAGGGAGCGATTAGCAATTTCATGGGTGGGCGTAAACATGATGATTCTACGTTAAGTCATGCTACAAATGTAGGTACTTCTCGAGAGAGACAGAGATAAAACTTCTTTATTGTGTCTTTGATGGGGCCCAGGGGTGGCGGGGGTTGGAAGACTAACCCCCAGTAATCTCGCTTCCTCAGACGGCGGCCAGTCCTTGCTTTCTGGCGACGTCTTCGGCCATCCGGGCGGCCCAGAGCTGCTATTCTGGGTCCAAGCTGAGCAGCAAAGTCTCCCACTGCTCGGCCGTAGTTCTGATGTTGCGTGTAGTGTTAGTGCGGCGGATGTTGGCGGGTGAGGCTTTGGGGCATGCCCAGATAATGTGGTCGAGGTCAGCGCGGGCCTCGCACGCTTTGCAGAGGGGGGAGTATGCATCGGGGTAAATGAGGTTGTATAGCACGGGGTTCGAGAAAGTTCGCGTTTGAAGTATTCGCCAAGTGGTGGATTGAGATTTATTCAGTGTTTCTTGTGCTGGGGCGTAGCGTAACCGCTCTCTGCGGCAGTGGAGGACGATTTCTCTGAACGCGACCATTCGGTCCCGCGCGTGACCGCGATGTAGAACTGAGGGCTCGTCAGGATCGGAATACGCAGGAGGAGGATGATGCGCCCGGTGTGCGACACCTTGCGCAGCATCATGAGCGGCTTCGTTTCCGGCCAGACCCGAGTGACCAGGGGCCCAGATGATCTGGACGCGGCGTTGCCGAGGGGGGAGTGCCGAAGAGTATCTTCTGTGATTGGGTTGCTATCAGTGCGCTTGTAGAGTTTCGAATGACCGTTTTGGAATCGCTGACGATGGCCGTTTCTTCACCTTCTTCGGGTTGAGTGGCGAGTTTTGATGCGGTCGTGGCGAGGCGGTACTGCGAGCCTGCGACTACGGCGACCGCCACGGCGTTCTGGTGGGGATATTCCGCTGTGTTCACGTAGGCTACGTCTGCGGCTTGGTCGTATACCGCTTCGAGGTACTTCTCGAGGAATCGAGATGTACAGTATTACTGCTTAAATGGTACAAGATAGGGATTTGAATGGTCCGGATAGCAAAGGACGTAACTTCAATCTTGTTATGGTTTATGGGCCTTAGCTCAGACGTAGGGCGAGGCCTTCCTCCTGCAGTGGACATAAAATAGGCTGATGATGATGGTAATATATATATATATATATATATATATATAGTGAGCATTATATTGCCCCTTCATCTTCTTCATTTGTATATATTCATCATCATGACCAGCCCCATCGTCTTCAGCGCGCGACCTGCGAAATAAAACCGTTGAGGCTTCACAGCTGTATCACCATATATATATATATATATATATATATATATATATATATATATATATATATATATATATATATATATATATATATATACAGAAAGAAAGAGAGAGAGAGAGAGAAACCTAGAAACTTCTATAAAACTCCAGTGATACCTTAAGAACAACACGAAGCTAAGGGACAACCCTCAGAGGATCCCCCGTTATCTGATGAAGGTGCAACTTGCAGGCGCGCAGTGTCATCCATTGCCCTACAGTCGGGCTTCATTGCAATATGCTTAAGGCCTTCAGTACGATACACCAACAAGCCCAACCTGCTACTATTGCCAAATAGGTATTGCAATTTGCAATACACGCCCAACGTAGCGCTCCGCGACCTAGGTCGCCTTTTACTGAGCCCGCCTTCAATTAGAGCGCTTTTCTTTTAAACTTTTTTGCGCATTTGATAAGCGAATTCACTAATCTCCCCGAAAGCAAGAGCAGCGCAAGAACTTGGAAGACGCTTAAGCTTCGCTTTTAAGAGCGGAACGCGAAGCATTCGAAGATCCCTGACTGCTTCTCACGCCTCCTGGCAAGTGAAGCTTATGCAACCGTAATGTTTACCGAGAAACGCTGGCGGCGAACGCTATGCACGAAGGCGAGCTTTCTGGTAGAAACGCAGTCTCTTGCTTGGGCCGATCCGAGTAGTGTACAGCCGCGCGCGCAAACAAAAAAAAAAGCCGTTATTTCTAGGTTTCTATTATTGCCTCGCACTTTTAATGTATAAGCCTGAGAAGATTTAACATAAAAGGCATGCGCTGTCGGTGTTATGTTTCATGACATTTGTTTGTGGGCTGTCGTTCTCCAAATTCTGAGGAATAACTTTGTCAAGGATGTCAGACAAGGTGTGAGTAACATTAGTGATAGAATGGTGTGGCAATGTAACCCGCATATACCGCATGTCATATAGCAAGGTGTGACATATACCCATACCTATATATCTACGGACACCTACGCCGACACCGGACTTTCTGCGACATGAGGCCCTTAACGCTATCGCGTTAAAACGAATGCCGCTAGAGCGATGGAAGATAGCACAGTCGTGCGCGTGTAGGTACCGCTTGCTGCTCTCGATATTTTTTTTTTATCCTCGTTTTTCAGAAGTTTCCCACATCTTATTTAAGGTACTTTAAATGTTCATTCGATTCCGAGGTTTTACGCGCCAGGACCACACTATGATTATGAGGTACCCCGTAGTGGGGGACTCGGAGTTACTTTTGACCACCTGGGGTTTTTTACCATGCCCCTTTACTTCAGCACAACAACGTTCTTACATTTAGCCCCATAGAAACGCAAGGGACAGGGATGGGGGGGAGGGGGGAATCGAACCCGCCACCGCAGCGCAACCACTAGGCTACCGCGGCGGGCCATAAGCACAGTAAATATAGTCTATTTACGCCACCCGTTTCTGGGACGCTTCGTGTACCAGTGTGTATGCCGCATGCGCCACAGCGTCTAATATCATCATTATCGTGATATTTGCTTCCCGATCAACGATGTGTATGTGAGCGCGACGGAAAACTGTAGGCGTTTGTCGGAAGCAAATGTAAGCATTCTGTTCGATCGCATAAAGCAGCCGTGACGTATTGGTTAGAAGGCGCGGCCTGATAACGTGTGATGATTGATTCGGTGCCCGGCATACCGGATCGAGTAACTTTCATTTATAGCGTTACGCCGTGCCGTGCCTCAACAAAATTGGGACAAACTAACCGTCAAGTTTGGCTTAATTCATTTCTCGTAACTGCTGCTCGCAAATAAAAAGAAGTATGTCGCATCCGGATAACTTCAACAATTGGTTTTTGTAATATTTGTTGAAGATACTGCTAAATTTCACCCGTCAGTCGGGTGATTGAAGTGGGATGATGTAGTCGTAGAAGTAAAGCTTGTCGTCAGTACTACAGCTGCTCGATAGCCGGCGTTCCCGTTCATTAAAAAAATTTTTAAAAAGCTGCTCTTGGAAAGAATTATGTACTTGGTGCTAAAAAGTTGTGTTTTACAGGCACATAACTTCGAAGGCGTAAACTCGGCAAGAGTATAAGTGCGGTGGCTTCCGTCGTTCGCTATAAGTGGCACGCGAGTGCCTCTGCATGCCGGGTGAACTGTCGTGGCGCCCTCATTACCGTGTCGAGTGTCTAACGCAAACCGCAACACCTATCGGCCGGCATCTGCTGACGCCTTTGTGGCAGCGAAGAAGGCGCCGCGTGAGGAGGGTGAACGTGTGCGCGGGCCCGCATCGAGCAATTACTTCGCTACCGCTCTCCTCGACGATCAGTGACAGGCGCAATGAAGGCGGCACCTCCCGCATGCCGTCCCAGCCGGCGAATCCGATCTGCCACAGCGCCGATACACGCCTGTATCCGTTTCCGGCCAGGCTGATTCCGCGATCAGCGATCTCTTTGCGTTTTGGCAGCTGTCGCCTCCGCGCCGATGTATCCACGTCCGTTTAGCGCACATGCGGCGGAGCGAGGGAGGTCTGAGTGCCTGCGCACACGTCTCGCATCAGACGGTCAGCACGGAGAGGCATTGCGCTTGGGGTAATCGCCAGCGACAACGGTTAACGCCGCCTTGCCTGCGTCCATCTACTTACTTTCTTTTTTCATTTAATCAACGTCGTGCTCGCTCAACTGCAAATGTGGTTATCTATGCGCCGTGTCGATAACCGCGCGACAGCATTGAACACGACAGCATGCTCGTCGGGCGAATGGCGATGGCTTGACGCTCCACGCGGAATGTAGATCGATGTGGGAAAAGTCGCCGTTGGCGAAGTGACGTAAACACAAACCACATCACAAGCGCTGACTAACGACTGGTTTTATTTGCACCAAAACCGGCCTAGTTATGCGCAAAAGGCTTGCCACGTAACACCGCAGTTAACACAGATATGGTCATATCTGGCTGAACATTGCAAGCTGTGCGGCTGCAAGCCAAAGTTTCACGACGCTAAGTTTCTGAGGAAAGCAAGAGACAGGACTGAGCGAGAAATCGTAGAAGATTTCTTTTTTATTAAAAGATCGGCGGACAACTGCGTCAGCAAGCCATTCATATTTTTTAATGACGCTGAGAACAAGTTTCTTGAAGGTTTTGTTTAGGTCTTAAATGTTTCATCCCCTTTTAAAGGTGGTATTTTTTTTCGTCACAGAAGCCTGCTCAAACTAAGTGTGTGGATACCTTGTTCCGTGCGCCATGTTCCTTGTTTTCATTATAATTTTTTCTGCTTAGTGACTTCGCCTTAGCCCTAAGCATTGAGATACGTAACGATAGTAAACTGTTTTCGATGAACATATCTTGTTCTAACTGTTTCTGTGGATTTAGCAATGTGTTCTTAAACGTTTGCGGTATATTATTTTTGGTTGATCATGTGTGATCATATCTGTGTTAACTGTGGTGTTACATGGCAAGCCTTTTGCGCATAAATAGGCCGGTTTCGGTGCCAATAAACCCAGTTGTTAGGCAGTGCTTGTGATGTGGTTTGTGTTTCTTTGTCTCCGTCCCAGTCGCGCGTCGCCTTTTGAATAGCCATGAGCCAACTCGCCCAAATTCAAAGTTTTACTCACGTAAACGGCCGCCTTAACAGAGAGGGACGGGTGGCACTGACTCTTCGCGCGTGGCTCCGCCATTCGCCTCTGAGGCGTGCTCGTTGAAAACAGGAGACATAAGCTCATGTTTCAAACATGTTACACAAAGCCCCGTCTCCGTCAGTTAAGTCATGACGTACTGCATGCGAACGCCGGCGCAGTGATGATGTTTTTTGATCGAGTTCGCGTGAATGCGGCAAAGCACTTTAGAATGCGCAGCGCACCTCCTGCAGCATGCATAAAGAAAGCATTGGGCCTCGTGCAGGTGACCACGTGCTGGGCTTTTGCTGCTGCAGCAGCTGTAGGTATAGCGCCTGCGCGGCTGACACTCAGCGTGCACGTAAGCAGCGCCTGTACCCTCGTAGTACAGGGAGGGGAAGGTGGGTGGTGCGCGCCGCGCCTCGGCTTGGTTGCTATTATTTCTCGGCGGGCGCTATGCTGGCCCCTCGTAAGATTCGATCGGACGACTTCCCCACGGCCCCTGCTTCGTGCGCTGCACGGAGAGTTAGCCGCGATAGTCGCGAGGGTAATTGCGCGTGATGTCATTCACTCGAATGTTCTGCGTGGTGGGCTCGGCCGTGTTCACGTTAGCGGGCAAATAAATATTCGAGTTACGCCATTCACTATGGCGGGCGGCTTCGGCGTCTCCTGTGTAGTATATCTCTCGCCTTGCTCGCTTCCCATGCGCTGCTGACGCGAACGGACCCACAGTTCGCACATCGCTAGTGACACGAATTACGCAATGCACATGCTATGTGCGCTCGCTTTATGCAGGCGTGGATCTGAGGATCGATCCCGCTCTTCTTCGTACAGTGCATGACGGTGCTTTTTCTGGCGTCGTTGTTTTGCAGAAACTGGTTCAGATTTACCGTTAGAAGCAGGCGCACTCATTGGAAGCAGGTGGTTGGCACTCGCGATTTCTCCACCTCGCTTTCACCGGCAGGTAAGAACATATATATATATATATATATAGCGATCTTGCTTGGTCTGTGGTGCGGGCAAATGAAAATAAGCATAAAGGCTGACGCAGAGGTTGCTAAACCTATCTGGCTTTAAATTTTGGCCTTGGCGCGGCTGTAATGACTGCACTATATGCAAGTGTAGCGCCAACGTTTTTCAGACAGTATTCATGCTTTTTATGATCTGCTGTTCCCTTCAGGGGGCTTGTAGCTGTTCCCACATATCTTTCAAAGAAAGCGCCGAAGAAAAGGACGTCAAGGAAATCAACCTGCAGCTTGCCGTTGAAGATTCGGCGCCAGGAACCAAGCGCGTCTGCTTGTGAGGAAACATCTGCCAAACAAGACCCTCAAAGCCATGCCTCATATTAGCAAATCAGTCATGCGGCCCAGTGGCTTCGAGAAAATGAGGGTTAATTACGCATTCAGGCTTTTCATTGACGAAACATTCAGAGGCCTTTTCTTGTACAATGAAATCATCGAAGAAAAGCATGGTAGCACGGCTGCGACAGTCAACTTTGTAGAAAAAATGAGAAGGCTGATTGAGGCAATGACATCAAGGTGCAGCTCAGGTGCACTTAAGCCTGGAGGGACGCATGAAAATGGCATTAAAAGATTTTTGGTTTACTTGGACGCGTGGGAAACAGCTGCTGACTCCGAAGGTTTCCTTAGCCGTAGTACAGCCGAGGGATTTCGTGTTAACTTTTCTAGCACCTTGCACCTGCTCCGCTACGTGACGACAAAGTTGAACTTCAGCCATATGATGACATGCCGTTTGGGTCAGGTCCTTCTGGAGAGACTGTTTGAAATCGTCCAACAAATGGCTGGATGCAATGACCATCCGACTCCCTCTCAGTTTCTGATCTCGGTTAACACTTTAAGCTTCCAGAATTTGGCAAAACCACCGAAAGGAAGCAATGTGACCTCGGGATTGCTAAGGAGACTGCTGGGAGACAACGGAAACGACGCACCTCTCGAAGGAGACTGGATGAGCTCTTGACGCACGGAACCTTGCCGAAGCACGTGAAGTGCTCAGTGAATTGCGGCCACGGCACTCAGCCTGCTGCCATGATGGTGCAAGCCAGCGATTCCAGACTCATATATTACATGACTGGCTACGTGGCAAGGAAGAGCGTTGCAAGCACCAAATGTGTAGAGTGCAGCCAGTGGCTCCTACAAGGCGAGAACGAATGAGCTCCAGCTGCAGCATCCATCACTGCTGCTGTTGACTGAGGAGGCCTGCTGTGCCCATCAGCCAAACTCTAGTGCATTCGGGACCGCTGTTGAGAACAGTTTTACTGACTGCTTTAGTGTGAGAGAAGTCAAAAGTGACAGCATCAAGGATTTGGTTTCCGTCCTCCAGTTAAGAAAGCTTACCATTGTAGGCTGCCCTGAGCATCAGTACGTCCCTTACAAACAAAATTATCTAGTTTTATGTGCTTACGAGGCTCCACTTCCATGTCAAGGTCCACAACTGCAAGCGAAACGCAAATCAGGAAAGAATGAAAATGTTGAAACTAAGAAGGGTGCTCTAAGTTGCATATTGTAACTTCAAGCTCGAGTACTTCATTTTCTTCTTTTTTTTTTAGTGGAAAGTGAGATCTTTGCCTCCCCATTTCGTAGTGCCGAGCGATGCACTGTCGGTGTGCAATGTTTTAATATTTGTCTTTTTAATTAATTTACACATAAGCATTTGTAAATGTGATGCCTTTCTTTTTTATTGAATAAGCCGGAATTATATGATGTGCAATGGACTTTACTAATTAAATGGTGTGCAATAAATTTCTTTCTGTGCTTTGTCTTGCTTGTTCAGAACTCCAGTCATTTTTTTTTTTCTGAGGAGTAAGCTGACGCCTTCTACTAAAGAACACTGCAAAGAGCCACGAAGAAACGTTTTTAGTCACGCCGAGATTCCACGCAGCGGAAAGCTCGGAGCGGCAACCAATCTCTTTTAATGGTTAAAATTGCATTCTGTCAGGCGTCGTCACGCTCAGTTAGCCTGTAATGAGTTAAAATATTACTTGCAACAGCATCACTGGAAGGCCCATGCGTTGCGCGCGCGGCAAGTCCAAGGCCAGCTGCGCGTACCGAACATCGCATTACGGCCAACAACGCCACGTACGCCAGGCTTGAAACGGAGTAGCGGGTTCCACCTAAAGTTGGCATCATCTCCCCATTCTAGCAACTATACTATAACCATACGGGGAGTATGTGAGAGAGTGACGAGAGCGTCATTAAAAGCTACCATGAACCAAACAATACCTTAAGAGGTCCAGCAATCTGGAAGGACCTATTTCCCGAGAGCCAACGCGCATACAGACCCGAAGGGAGAGAGGGGCGTAGTCAGAGGAGGTCAGTTTGCCGAGGCTAGCTGCCTGGCGCCGTGCTACCTCTTGTGTTTCAAATGTGTAGGCATTTCTCCGCCTACCCAATGAGGAAATCCGTCCGTCACGTAAGACAATCGCTTTCAGGACAGGGACCGTAGCAGCGAGTGAATTGACCTTCGTGCTGCCTCTCGCTTTAACGCGAGCTCAGCGGCCAGAACACAGCGCACACGAAGCTGTCAGCACTCAGGGCACTGTGTGCCCATCGCAGATCGCTTTCAAGATGGGGCCCGCGCGGCCGCGCCATACGCAGCCGCCGCTGTAGTACGGTTGATCACGGTTAATAATGGTTCGACGCGGATCGATAAGGCGCTGAAGAGCGATTACGGCTTATAATGATCGGAAGGCCATGAGCGCACCTGGCGCCGCCACCTACAGTAGCTTGCTTGCGTGATCAATTCGCAGCAGTTCGTGTCGTCGCAGCGCCGTCGTTTATATTCATTGGATCAAATTTCATAACAGTGATAATGAAACCGCGCTGTGTGGAGGTGAGCAAGTGAAACAGTGCTTGCGCATACTTAGACAACTACCCGAGGAGTTTCTGCGTAACTTCCTTCCCTTCCTCCATGACTTGCATGTTCGACACTTACGTTAGCGGCATCTGTGACGTTGTCGAGCGAAACGTGCTGAACCCGTTTCAAAGCGATCGCAAGTGAAAGCTCTGTGTGCAAATGACGTCATCTCCCGCGGTGGAAACGGCGGTTGTCTAGAAATTTAACAAAGCCGGCATGACGCCCGCCCACACGGGGCCGACCCGGCAGCCATTCATGTCGAGTGCGCCTTTCAACGGAGGGTGTCGTGTAACTGGCGTGGAGTCTGTCACGATCGATACTTGTTTAACAAAGATAGTCTGCGCCGAAAAGACAGGTCCACGCACTCAAATGTACCGGCCCTTTCATTGCATTGATCAGGTCGCGTCAACTGGATTTGGCTGAATTTGCTAGGATTGTTGCAACGACCGGCCTGCAGCCACCCCTTCACTAGCCGACAAGAACGCCGTCAGCCGTCGACGTATTCTGGCTTTGGAGGGTGAGGCGCTGTCGACGGCGCACGCGAAGTAATATATGTAAGCACCATAGCAACACGTCTACATTATAATTACACAGGAAAACTTAGGGCGGGTCGAATATCTCTATAATCATAAATAATGTATATTTTCAAAGTTCCTCGAGTTTCCACTATGTAATATGGTGGTACAGCGAGAGAACTTTCGATGCCCGTTACACCCTCACAAGGCGACTGCCACCAAACATAAAAAATAAGTGCGTACCGTAATGTTGATAAAGGAACTGCTGCTTCATTTCATTTAAAACAGCAAGTGATTGCTGCTTACATATTTGCGGGATCGGTGTGCCTGTGCACTCTGCCCGTGCAGTGGATGAGAGGCGCATACAGCTGCAAAGATGCAGCAGGCGCGTGGTCCCACGACTTCCGTTCTTTTTTTTTTTTTTTTGAATTTCTATATCGCGTGAATAAGAAACGCCGCTCTCTCATACACACACGCGAATGATGACTGTCAGTGACGGACTGTAACTGACGATGTGTGTGCTGTGCTATGTGCTCTCTCTCTCTCTCTCCTCCCCATCTTTCATCCCCCCCATCCCGCTCCTATGTGTAGGGTAGCACACCGGTTGAGCTAAACTGGTTAACCTCCCTGCCTTTCCTGCCTTTCCTTTTCCACTTTTTCCTTCCTTTCCTTCGGTCAGAAGCTGTTTCTCGTAACAATACCGTCTGCTGCCTGTATAGTTGTCCGCCCAGAAGGTGTACATATATATATATATATATATATATATATATATATATATATATATATATATATATATATATATATATATATATATATATATATAATGAAACACGTCGTTAGGTAGCTACGTTAAATGGTGGGACCTGGATTATACGGCATCCTAATGGCACGCAGCGTAATCCGAGCGTAACGTGAAACTCGTGACTGACCACTTTTCCACGCGCACGTTAAGAGACAATAACAATAATAAATGGGGGGGGGGGGAGAAGAGAGGAGTGAGATCAAAGGCACGGTTAGCTCGCCGTTGCCTGTCCCAGCTTACGTAACGCTTTCGTTCCGTTGCAAAAAGGGTGTCTGGTTAAAGAAGCCATTCGGCGCGCGCGCGATTTGCATCGCGCTGCGCGGCCGCCGCCGCCGCCGCATCTCCCCCCGAGCACAATGAGGGGATTGCCGCGCAGCAGCTGCGGCCCGCCGACTCCGCGGGGAGCACATTGCTCCCGTCGCGCCCAGCGTATCCGTGGGCGTCACTTCATCCGATATGCAAGCGCCACGTGGTCGTTTCTCGATGAGCATGCATGCTCGCCACCCGTGTTTGATCTCCTGTCACGGGCACGCCTGTCTCTTCTGCGAGCGCGTGACGGGCAGCTCCTGTGTGTGTGATAGAATTGCGCTCGGTCTGGCACCGAGCGCGTGACCTTTCGGGAGCCCTTGTAGCTTGACACAATAAATCTCGTCGGGGAAATTGGCTCCTCGAACGCGACACGCGAGCGCCTCACTCCCTGACGAAATCGACGCTGAGCGGCGACGTTCTTCGACTGATGACGTCGCTCGGCTTGAAAGGGTAACTGTATCCCGCTCTAACATCGAACGGGAGCTTCTGAAGAGCGAGCTCAAATAAAAAAAACACACACACACATTGAAGGGTAATGTGTAAGGGGAGGGTTTTCCGAAGCGTGAAAACGGTCAAATTCTTCGAAGCCACTTCCGTGTAAACGTACGAGATATTCGAAAAAAAAAAAAGAATTGAGAATAGAAGGAATTGTAACTCGTCACACAGAGGCTATCGATTGATAACACAACCTCAAGTTACAGTCAGTCTAAACGTAGCGCACAGATATTGCATTACAAGTATGCGCGTGGCGCAGATGTGTGACACAAATAATTTCGTGGGTGCTAGGCAGACATTTCTATAATTATAGCGGCTCAGTGTCTGGGGGTCGTGATTACAGTTCCCAGTAGCAGGGTATGGTGTGGAACTCAGAAAAAAAAAAGAACACACACACACACACACGCACGCACACACACACACACACACACACACACACACACACACACACACACACACACACACACACACACACACACACACACACACACACACACACACACATGCACGCACATGTACATGCATACACACACACACACACACACACACACACACACACAAACGAAAGAGCCCCGAGCCTACGCCACCACTTATAACAATTATAAGTGACGGGTATGAGTGAGATTAAGGTCTATAGCGTATGCCTCAAAAAGGAAACAACTCTATGGGGAATATTTAACACAGCGGTGAATTGATCTAGTTGGTGTAAGTGCATTATTTCACTGTGTGCAGCACACACTGACGGGAACAAGATGGGCACTGACTGAGAACGAACACAAAAAGTGACACGAAGATATGCTTCTTCGTGTCACGTTTTTTCTTCCTTGCCAGTCAGTGTACGTCTTACCCCGTTAGTGTGTGCTGTACGTAGCGAAATAACAATGAATCTGTGATGAAGCATGTGCCGTGGCGAAAAAGGAGACACGGAACTCCATGTCTGGTTGGTCAATAATATTCAGCACAGTGCGCATCTGCCCAGCTATCGTCTCAGTGTTCATTGCTGAACACAAGGAAAATAATTTAGTAATTTCTACAAATTACGCTGTTGTCACTCAAGAACAGCACGAAGTTTGCCAAAAAAAAAAAAAAACGTTCAGCGCTGTTCTACAAAGAGTAACCTCTTGAACTTCTAATGATATGGTTCTCGCGGGAAAAAAACACACAGTGAAAGTACAACTATGCTTAGAATGTTCTGGTATCGCCATTCCGACTCCCTTTTATTAAATCTGAATGAACTACCGTTTTGCTTACAGAGACAGAAAAAAAAGAAACACTGGCCATCACAGGGCGTTCTAGATAAAATTCTAGCGTTTTACTTGTCAAAGGCAGGATCAAATGATTATGAGGCACACCGTAGTGTGGGACTCTCGATTAATTTTCACGATCTGGGGTTCTTTCACACGCACCTAAATTAAGTGCACGAGCGTTATTGCATTTCTCCCCATCGAAATGCTGCCGCCGCGACCGGGGTTTAACCGGCGACTTCGAGCTTAGCAGCGCAACGCCATAGCCACTGAGCTACAGCGGCGGGTACATCATTGGACATTCGAGACAAAATATAGCATGGTGACTTTCTTGGCGCACGTGCACAAGGTCCCTGGTTTGATTTCCGGCTGAGAGGTCAGCGTTTCAAGAAAATCAGACGATAGCTAGGCACTTCTTACGAGTTATGAACGCGAAAGCATTGATGTCTATTTGAACGACACTGAGTGGTCCTTCGAGCGAGGGCGACGCAAATAATTTCGTGGGTGCTAGGCAGACATTTCTATAATTTAATCTGAAGTTTTAGGATGCCTACAGCTGTTCTGTCACGTATAAGACAGCCATTTCTAAGATATAGGCGGTGTGTACTTTCACTAGCTCATCTTTCGAAAACACTTGGTGTGTTGTTTGTGAGGTGCCACAAATGGCATGGCAGCGGCGCATATGCGATGCAGTGACAATCAAAATGGCGTGCAAACAAGTCAGGAGTGATCGCCGGCATATGCCAATTCCTTCGCTCTTTCCCCGCATATCAGAGTAGTTCATGTGCCTATTTCATCTGAAGATACACACATACCCGCCAAGCGTAATGAGCATGAGTTTACAGTGTACCAGCGGGATGAATGAAAACAAGGGAAGCTGAGATTAATGAGAACACGCTGGCCATTGTGTCGGTCATGCGCGAAATTCGGGAGCAGACGCGGAGCTTTGGGCCTATGCACCGACGGTCTATACACCATCGCCTCATCTCAAGCGGCTGCCACACGGGGTGCAGTCGCGACGTATTTGCGGCGTAACGTCGCCGGGCGTCGCAGTCTATTTTGCCCTGCGCGAACACCGCGCTTTAGTAGCGTTCGGGATGTGTTTCGTGCGGTTAATCAGTTATGGTCAACAAATCAAGTGCGGTTAACAAGGATAACCGATGGAGCACATTTGAGCGATCATAACGACGTGGGTATATACTGGACGGTACGAAGTAGACGTGTTGCTACAGCGTGATGCGAAGCAGGTAAATTCACTGAAGTTACGTCGAAAACAGGATCCTTGTAGTTGCTTATTTAATCTAGTAATTACTTGTAACAGCTGTTCTTTTTATTTCTCTCCGTTCCCATTTCAAGTTCTGCTGTAGCAGCACATCGCTTGGTAGAAAGGAAGTACATAGCCGCACCGCGGCATGTAGCGTAACTTCTAAAGAGTAACAGTAGGAAGTATATACGGATGAAACAAGTCAGTGTCACAGTGCATCGCTCTCCTTTTATAGACAGCCATTTGTTTTCACGTAGGCAGAGACAGAAAGTGTGTTTGCCCCTTCCCTCCAACCCCTTTCTTTTCCAACGTCTTTTCCCGTCTTTATTTATTTTTATTTATTTTTTTTGACAAAGAATGCCGCTTGAGAGGGGAAAATTGTTTCCATTTATCGGACTTCCTGTCGAGAAATCATTTCCCAGATTTTTGTCGCTAGGCCATCATGGTGTCGCGAAACGATTACTGCCGACCTCATCCGCGTCTCTTTCACTCTCGACCAAAACACTCTTATTGCTGATGATTCCGCCCTGCTGCTGAGCACGTTGAGATCCATTATGTTTCGTTCGACGGCGCTATACAATTTAGCACGCCTACGGCGATCTCAAGGGTGTCATACAAGAAGTTGTCACTGCACGTACGTCGCGTGCGTGCGTGCGTGCGTGCGTGCGTGCGTGCGTGCGTGCGTGCGTGCGTGCGTGCGTGCGTGCGTGCGTGCGTGCGTGCGTGCGTGCGTGCGTGTTGTCGTTACTTAAGAGCGACATCGAAAGATGTGCTGCTGGTTATACGACGTCTGAAAACGCGACTGTCGTGTTTCTTGGGCAGATATGAAGGCTCTCCATGCTGCAAGCTCCAGTCCAGAATGTTTATAGCCTTTTTTTTTTTTTTGAACTCTTGCAATAACACAAAATGCTCGTATGTTAGTAGGGCAGCTATCGGAAGGTAGATGTCATATTTTACCGTTCTTGTCTCGCTTATAAGAAAGCTACGATTCAAAGGAGACGCAGGCTCGCGATATTTACGAGTGCGTCTACATATTTCACGTGCATAAATCAGATTTCTACAATCTCAATCTGCGACACTAAAGTCTGCCGACCGAAAAAGTAAGGGGATTTGTCGCGATGCATTTATAGCCATAAATTTTTGCTGGTTATTGATGTCCATAAAGAACGTTGCTTTAAGCCATCCGCATATCCTAGCTTGCATTCCACTGAGAGACAATCTCTGTCCGACTTTGTAGGTGTAGCTGGCGTGACACTATACGCTAAATGTCAGGCAAATTGGTATTGGTCGCTTTCCAAACGTCCATTCGAAGAAAATAGCCAGTCGCAAGAAGAGAACGCAGTGTGCGAGTAAAAATGTAGGAGTCATAGGACTGGCTTGCCGTTTATTGCGTGTGCTTCTAGTATCCGTTAGGAAATGCCTGTGCTTCGCAAGCCAACAGGGGGAGGGGGAAGAAAATGTACAAGCCACCGCTCTTCCCGCTACACGTAGTAGACTGACAAAGTACTTACGGCTGTTCTGTAGACACAGGTGCCGAACGTGCGCAGTTAAGCCACGTGCCTTCTTCTGGAGCGTATACTGGACGAGGTACACGACCTTGTGGAAACGTGCCACAGTACGGCGAGAGGCGCGCAGCGAATTTCGGCGCCGAAAGTCTGCCGTAACTTCTGTCTTTATCGCCAGCGGGAAAATATACGCGCTCGCTGACTTCTTATTAGAAAATTGTTGCTATCCGACGCGGCCAACGCGTCAAGCGTTTCAGAGCGCTGTCTTTAACGAGTGAAATTTTTGAAGGTGTTTTATAACCGGCTTTTCAGAAATGCTACCATGGTCTAATGTTAAGAACAGCGTACTTCTGGGGGAAACGGTCTCTAAACTAACCATCCGAAATGTAATTGTATGTGTGTGTGTATATTTATTTGCTTCGAGGCACATGTCAAGGTCACCCTTAAGGTCACATAGACCTGCAATATCAGAATGGGGGGGGGGGGGGGGGAGATCCAAAGAAAGCTATTGCTTTTATTAAAGGTCTGTGCTGATACATATTTTTTTTTTCTTCGGCCGTCTGTCCAAAAGATCGTCATCGTGGTTGTAATATATTTTACGCCATATTCCTTTGTGGTATAATGTCTTGCTTTGAGGACTTATCGTAATGTCATTTTATAATTTGTCTTTTCTACATTTGTAACATTGCGTTACTTGTTATACATTTCCATGTTACTCGTGTAAAAATGAGCAGCCGGCGCTATATGTCGGGCCCAGCATATTCTTATTTGTTTATGTCAACTAAAACAATGTAAGAACAAACGTCGTTGTAGCAGGGAGGATAAGGTCAGTAGGAGCCGATGACGAGTGACTGCAGTGAGGCTTTACTGCATGTCTTTCATGAGCATGTGCTATAAAGGAGCCCTGCAACACCTTTCACGAAGACATAGCAGTGTTGTTGCAAAGACAGTGCACTTGTGGACATGTTATCGAACACCAAAATAAGACAGCAACAACGACCAATCAACTAGCCAACCAATCTTTCCTCGGCATAGAAGTGATACGGCAGGTTGTTATTGTCCTGGCTCGAACAACGGCATTATCGTGCCACTAAAACACCACCATGAGAATCGGAGAATTGTCTCTCAAGAAAAAGTGAGGGTATGCGGTGAGTGCAATCTTTGAATTCCTTATGCTTTCCTTATTTTCTGTCATTTGTGCATTCGTCGGATGACGCTTACTCGCCCTCAGATAGTTATGATTATAAGTTTCCTGCCAAAAGTGTATACTGGTCAGGTAGTTCAGCAATACGGTATACCGAACTCCACGAACGCGCTCGTAGTAAATCAGTGATCACCGTACAACACCCTCGGCAAGCACTGCATGGTGGAACTTCTGTCAGCAGTGTGTGCCTCGCAAATTACAGAAAGCTCAGCAAAGTAGTCGGGTGATATTGGCACACACTGGTTTTATACCTCGTTATATGAGTATTTAACATTGCTTCGTTGTCGTAGGATAAATTTGAAGACGCAGTTTGACTTTACTGTGGCTTCAAATATAACTAACAATGTTATTTCTTAAGTTTTTATTATGGTGCACATGAGCAAGCCACAGTTTGAGCTCCTTTGTGTATCCTGTTCACCAGCCTTTCTTGTTTTTCTAATTCGTTTCGATCCAATTTTATTTCGTTTTTTAGGAAGGGGGAAGCGTTCATTGGCTAGTCAGCCGGATCTCTTCTTACCGTGTCGTTCTCTTTTCTCAGGCATAATCCAGCTACTGCGATCACATGATGCGTACAACGGACAACCGTATTGCAGAAGTGCAGGTGGCCATTCGGCGAAATCAGAAACTATAGCGTGCTTTGGCAGACTCTAGCGCTAGCGCGCAAGCGCTGCAATCATTTCGCTACCCCACGTAAAAGCGCCCCGAACGCCACGTCAGACAAAGCTCGAAGGGGCCTTCTTTTTTCCAACGTATGCATTATGCTTTACACGCATATACAAGAGATCGTTTCTGCAGGAAAACTGCGCTCGCTACAATCCACTATGGCAAATTCGACTCACCCTCCTCGTTTCTCGAGAGAAGCATTCAGCTGCTATCTGCTCTCGACATGCACGCTGTGTAGTGGATAGACCATGGCTGTTTTGTATGACTCCTCATTCCTATCGATACCGACCACGCGATGCATCATGCGCAGTATTCCTCTTTCTGCAAGGGATCGGTATCTATAGTTACAGCGTGCCTATTGTACTTGCGCTCTCTAATTTTTTTTTCCTTTCTTGTTGGTCATGTCTTACAGTTAACGACGAAAAGCATCTTGCATTCGATTACCGTTTGTAAAGAACTACCGTACGGTGATACATGATAAAACCCTAATTCGGGCGAAACTTACACTGTACTCGCTACAATGTCACTACGTGTACGTCTTGTCCATAGCGAGTAAGCACCACATGGTCATTTAAATTGGGTAAGTCGCGTTGCTCTCGGACACTGCGTAAGAGAGGCAAGGACTGTCGTTGTCGGCCTTGTGTGCACCGATAGACTCTGTGAGAATGAACAACGCGTCTGATTACATGCGAGAGGAACGAGCGGAAATCATAGAGAGAGAGAGAGAGAGAGAGAGAGAGAGAGAGAGAGAGAGAGAGAGAGAGAGAGAGAGAGATTGTTTCATAGCGGCTCTCAGTCTGAACCCTCGCTGTTGGAGTTCAGCGGAGTTCCCTGTCTGGGTGGTGAGTGCGTTTGTCTCGAGCTACTGATGTGTTTGATGCTGACCATGAGGGGCTGCCATATAGCGTCTAGAGCGAAGCTCTTTGCAGCGATTCAGCTCCATCAGGTGTTCGGAAGGAAGAGCGGGATATTTGAGCGAATTAAAAAGTGTGGAAGAAAGCGTACGCCCATAAGTATGAAGTTCGTTGCGGTATCTGTCGCATATTTGACGCGCTGGTTTGCCACGTCTTTTCTCATTGTGGTCTTGCATAAGGAGACACGTTCATTTTCCTAACGTACACTACCCAACAAGGAAAATAGGCGTGCCTATGTATGGGCGTAGCACTTGTACAAGCCACTTAGATGGGCTTAGCGCCATCTTTATCTTTATCGCACTCGTTGGGGCAACAATCTATGAATTTACAGCTGGCATGAAGCACTCCATAAGACCGAAACGGCGTTTTCGACCGGCAAACATAAGCACCGATCGGCGTGATTAACCTTCCTTGTACACTTCACCGTAACTGTCTATCCAAAAAAAGAAAAGAAATGAAACGAAGCGCCGCCCTCGTAAGCTCACCTAAAGAGGCTAAAATATTACGCGCTGCAATAGCTGTAGTTTCCCGCCTCACTTGTTCAGTTTCGCGGTCAGTGCACCTTCTGCTTTTTTTTTTGGCTTACATGTCTGCATGTCGACGACGATGAATCTAGTGAATCAAGCAAAAAACCTCGCTTTAACCTAACAAGTGACCCTGCTATGCCGTGCAAAGCTCGGCTACTTGCACGACGATTACCGGTTTTCTCGTGATGCGGAATGTGCTGCCTAGGCGACCCACAGAACGTCTCAAACGTAACATCCTCCCCGCTGCGGAAGACACTCAACACATTTTCTTTATTTATTTTTTTTTCTTTTTCCTCCCCGCCCACAGAAACACGCGTTAAGTACAATTACTATTCCGCAGCATGGCGTATAGTGCGCGCGTAATCTCGGCGGCACTCTGGGAATGTCAGTACTAATTTACAGCTCCACTTTCTCTCAGTGCACAGCGAACTCATTCTTGGACAGTGCTTTCGGTTCACTTCTTTTCGTGTGTGACTAACATCTCTTATGCACGTTAACGGACAGCCCTGGAGATGTTTGGCGCCAGAAACGTAATACGCTCTGACCCAAAGTCGCGTATTCGATAGCTTCAGAAGGAAGTAAAGCGCGAGACAATGAGTTAACGCGACGCAATTGCATCTCCTTATTCCTAATATCTCTCTCTCTCTCTCTCTCTCTCTCATCTTTCTATTCCAATTTTTCTTCTCGCAGCGTAGGCTATAGCCAACCAGATTGACGCTTTTCTCGTTAACATCCTTGCCTTCTATGTTTTCTTTTTTCCCCCTCATTTATTTTTTATCTCGCAAGAAAATACTGGGATGGAAGAAGGTTTCTGGCAAGGAAGATTGTGTTGGTAAAACAGACGTCCCCGTATGAAGAGAGAAACGAGGGATTTCGCGGCGACGCGCTCCATTTCGCGGAAGCCTCGTCGCGGCCAGCGGCGACGCGCAGAATGAAATTGCCGCCACGCGACACCACGCCGGCGGAGCGACTTCGTTCCCAAGGCCGTTGGCCACGTCATGCACGTAATGCATGCGCACGCCTTAGCTTGAAAAGTGCGCGAGAGGATCTCCTTCTATAGCTCGCCGAGTCTCGGGAACCCGAGACGGAAATGGAGCCGAGCTGAAAAACACGAACCGGCCGGGAACCGGAGACGGCGAGAGATGAGGCGCGGGAGGGGCCGCGCCCAAATTGGCGCGAAGCTGGAAAGACAAAAAGTAATAATAATAATAATGTAAAACGAGTTCCGGGCGATAGGGCAGGCCGCAATACGCGAAGGCAGGGCGGTTGAAGGGCGAGAAGGCAGTTACTGTGAGGACAGAGCCTGATCGCGAACCGGGGAAATGGTAATGCGGGATGCCTCAAAATTTCTTTCTTCGGCCGGTCGCTTCGCGTGCCTAGGCGCATCGGGCCCATCTGGGGTAAATTGCGCACGCACACACACACACACACACACACACACACACACACACACACACACACACACACACACACACACACACACACACACACACACACACACACACACACACACACACACACACACACACACACGTATATATATACGAGCGCCGGGCCAGTGGAGTAATAGAGCTCTGTCCTTTGTTTGCCCTTTGAAAGAAGGCGCTGCAAAGGACAGCCTTTGAAGGTCATGTCGTCTTGCTTCCAGTTGTAGTTTTTCGTTTTCTCACCTGTTGTTTTCTCGCGTTAAATAAAATGCACGCACAGCGCCGACCGAGGTAAAGCTTGCTAAAAAGGCGCTCCTCGTGCGCATCTTGCGCACCGCAACAATTTGCTCTCTCTCGGCGAACCATTTTGTCGCTATAGCTGGCCCGAAGTACAATTACGACCTGAAGCGTGGTTTTTCGCACATATCCGGCTATGCAGCGAAGTGGCCGCTCCACCTCCAAGAATGGGGGCCCCGATCTCGCGAATGGTGGCGCAGTCGAGCGAGCGCCTTATCCGGGGCGCAGTCGACGGAATGCCGCTTCCGTCCATCCGCGGCCGTGATTTGCAATGCGAGAAAAAAAAAATAACTGGCACCATTTCGGTGTCTTCCAAGCCAGCGCCCTATCGCGTTCTTCCGCACGCCGCGAGAAGGAAACGGAAAAAAAAAAGAGCAAGCACCAGTGCAGAAGCTCGAGGAGGTCGCGAGAAGCATCGGGCGATATAGCCGCTTTATATTTGCATTCATCGGAGGACCGGCCACTGCGACCGTTCTTGGCGGGACGCTGGAAGACGCCGGAAGTCATCCAGGGCTCGATGAAGAAGAAAAAAGGGCGAGTGGACACAAGGAAAGGTCGAAAGGAGATAGACGGCCGCCACAGCACTCCCACCGCTCGTTTTGCTTTCGACGGAAAGGATTCGTCGCAGGAGTGAAACATTCTCGGTACCTGTAGCGAGTCTTCAAAGCTAACGCCGCTTTCATCCTCCTATAGAGATGTAGAACTTCGGGGCCGTCCGTTATCGGCGCCCATCCGCATTTGCGCGGCACCAGGGCTGCCGCGGTGGAATCTCGCCACTTCGCGGCGGCGCACGCACTGCAACGCGCAGATAAGGCCTTAATATCGGAGCTGTTTACTCCGGACGACGATCAGCCAGCATTCGAGCGGATCGTTATGGCGTTCCATGTGCTCGTCGTGATCGCTCGCTATCTCAACGGGCGTAGCAAAATCGCCGCGCGAAGACAATACGAAAAGCACAAAGTGGAGTGGGAGCGTGTGCAATCGTATCTGCAAATCAAAACATCGTCATTACGTTGGCACAAATAGACTCTGCCGTGTTCGCTTGACAATACACAGCTTTTTCACTTGGCATGAGTGCACTCGCGAACCTTCCAAACTGTAGTAACAGCAGGCTAACTTATACACACATAATATACTCTTGCAATATTGATCCGTCATGTGAGCACTCATTTCAATTTATACGTTCGGTTACAGCGCACATTTTCATTAGTTATGTCTCTGTCGGACAAAATAAAAATTCGTTTTTCTTTTTTCTTTTTACATGAAAATGCTGCATTACTATACGGTTGTACGGGTTCTATGGCGCATTGCTGGCATGAGACTCAGTGATTCAGCTGTGGCGCTCATATCGAATGCATTTGAAATGAAAGTATTGACTGTTGATGTAGAGGGTAAATTGCAGTCGTGAAAGAGGTATACATGCATACGCGCACAGGTCATTCACGTCTACTGCCACTAACGTACGTCGTGTCAACAAGCTTGTAAAATGCAATGTGGCTCCGGCGCAGATTCAAGTCGAGTATTTTGAGTAAAGGAACACGATCCTCCACCTCTTCTCAACGCCACCACTTGGCAGACATAACATTGAGAGATAGCAACAGGGCGGTGTGGATTTAAAATCAAACCATTGTAGCTGGTATTCTATTGTTCAGATTCAGAAGTGAAGTTGTGCAAGTATTGTCATGTGTAGAGCAGATAACCAGTGATCCACAAGAGAAACAGAATAGGGCGCAGAGGAAAGAGAAGTGGGGTCGAGTACATTAGCTAGGTGACGTAATGATATGAGAAAATTTGCAGACATGGAATACAATCATCTGACGCAAGCCGGGGGCAATTAGAGATGGCTGCGAGCTAGAGGCCTTCGTCCTGCAGTAGGCATGGAACAGGCTAATGATGATTAGGCGATGCTGAACGCGCCTGTGTGGCTATTTTACTCTTTCCTTGCAGACCTCCAACACTGTACGTTGATGAAATTGGTTGCGCTATATCCGCTGTTACGTTCGACCTGCGGGGGCTGGCGATCTTCGGGGAAGCGACCGTCGAAACCTGCCCGGCCCGCTGCGGCGACTCGCTTTGTAAGGATGACCATGCGCTCGTCAACAACCCGTTGGCGCCGGCATGTCTGCTGCGGCGACTCGCTTTGTAAGGACGACAATGCGCCGCGTCCCCAAGTGAACGGCACCGGGATGTCTAGACGCAGTCGGCGGGCCAAGTATTGTTAGTGGATGCGCCGTCACCGTGAAGTTTGTTTAGAGCGGGGGAACTCCTGGAAGAAGGTGTTTTGCGGCGCCGTCTCACGGGCCTTAGAAGTCGTCAGTCAAAGGACAGACGCGGCGGTCACTGTCTGCGGTATCAAAAGGCGCCTGCTCAGGGCGAGACCCGTGTCTGCGAAAACCCTCTGACCTCGGTGTGGTCAGTGAAACATGTGCGGAAGTGAGTGTGTAAACCCTCCCCCTCAAAGGCGGGTCGGCTACGATGACTTGGGACGCTCCGAATTGGTCGGAGGTTGAAGGCCGTTTTCCCTCACCTAGGGATCCAGGGAGGACAGAGTGTTTATAAGCAGCTGTTGAGCGGCTGCTGGGTGTGCATTCTCTTTCAGTCATACTAGACTGATGAACTGTAACGTTTTCATTAGATACTGTAAATAAATCCCATATTCCTCGTTCTCGATGATAACAAGTCCCTCCTTTCAACAACGTCCTCAGCGTGGATGAGTTGGACGACCGGCATGGGCCAGCTACCATCTATTTCATGCCCTACCCCAATCCTTACACCGCATAAAGAGCTCTATACGTGTTCCTAAGGGTGGGCAGCGCAACCCGGACGAAAGACAAGAGGAAGTACACAATACGAGCGCAGACTAACAACTGGTTTATTTTTTCAAACAAGGGACTAAAATATACAGAAAATGTAAACACTTGTAAAGTGACGCTTACAAGGGTGAAAGGGTGTTCAATCACCAACTCGCCCAGCTTGCCGTGTTAACTCTATACGTGTGGCATTTCTTCGTTTCTGATGGCATCGTCTGTATTACGAAAAACCAGGGAACGAAATATTTTAACAGTACACCTGTGGGTACATAAAATACGAAGCCATGCGAGGTTCAGACTTTCATGAAAAGCTAACATAATAATCTTGCTATGAGACGATGCTAACGCTTTCTTTGCTAACGGAAAACGGTATGCTAATGACAACATCAAGGGCAGGGATATCTACACCTGCCGAAGTAGCCCATTGGCTATGGCGTTACGCTATACTGAGGTCGCGGGTTCGATCTCGCCCGCGGCATTTCAATGGGGACGAAATGCGAGAACGCTCCTGTACTTAGATTTAGATGCAAGTTAAACAACGCCGGATGGTCAAAGTTAATGGGGAGTTCCCCACTACGGCGTGCCTCATAATCATATCGTGGTTCTCGTACGTAAACACCTGAATTTCATTTTTTTTTCTTGGGGGTGGGGGGTGGGGGGGGGGGTGTTAATATCTACTTACTAACACACTTTGCACTGGACATTTGCAATTTAAACGGCAACATATGTGACACACTATCGTGCCTAATTATCTATATACGCCTTCATTCCTCCCTGTGAAATGTAGCGGAAAGGAGATCAAAAAAGACATGTTATCGCTTGTATTCTTGTTGAAAACAAAGGGTTAGCATCAACTAGTGAGGTTTATTGTGATAAGGCCAGACCTGGGCTACGATGGACGCCGTGGGCTCCAGATTTAAGTCTGTCAACTCGGGACACTGTAAAGTGAGCTGAAACCTCAGAACGCGCAAAGTTTACAAATTATCATGCATCAGAACGCTGCTGCCGAGGTAGGGAGTATGATTTGAGGCCCTACGCTCAGCGGCAGCATTCCAAGAGCACTGGGACGCTAAGAGGGCCAAAGGTCATCTTGTAAACAAAATCAAAATTAGAACGTAGGAGGTCAATGTGCAAAGGCGATGTTTGAACGACCGTCGCGCGACTAAAGCAGGCGACACATGATTGCAGCGACAAAAAGCAACGTAAGCTGTTTGATATAGCATTGCGACCTGCAAATTGCGATATGCAAACGGTTTATGCTTGTGTCTGAGTGTCTCTACATTCATCGCCGATTCCACGCTTAATCCTTCATATAGTCGCGATATCGAGATTGCAGTTCCGTCGTTATTTTGCGCTAGAGAATAACAAAATCTCGTTCGACACGAAATAAGAATTCTGTATGTTCTTTCTCAGATGATTTTCTTTATTCTTCTGTAAGAGCCTTATGCGCGGTAGTAATTGTGCCATCCTTCTGTCAGGTCACTCGTACCCTTTCATTTCGATAGTCCATGTTATGCTGTACTTTAACGCGGCTATATAAGCTGTGGATGGGAACATTATTTCGTCTCTGCACACGGTGGCACGGAGTTCATGTGCTTGCGCTACACTTTTTCGTGAAAGGGGGTGTTGGTACTTCGTCCTCAAGTTTGTTAAGAAATTCTCCATCTGCATCAGGCACGTACTCATAATTTTTTTTCGGGGGGGGGGGGGCAACACTGAGTAACTATTCTATGAAAATGAAATGGGGGGGGGGGCACCTCTACTAGTACAAACGTGAATAATGCCTACTGTTTGCCATAAAGACGCGTAAACCCGCAAGAAAGAAACGAAATAGGGTGTATCACACAGGTATACGTCTGTGACATACACCTATCCTTTGGATGACAAACAAGGAATCACATCAAATGGACTCGCGCAGGAAGAACACTGCCAAGAACAACTAAACGAGCGAGTCTATAAAATGAAAATTTCTAGTAGCGTTTTTTGAATTAGGTCTGGAAGCAATATAGAGAGATATATATTTCCTGCACAATCACAGTTCATTTTACTCCCTCGTTTACTGCTCTACCAAGTGCCAAAACCGACTCGTATTGTTATTTGGGAAGGTGCCTAAAGATGCGCGGCCGCCAGTCCCGTACATCCACGTAGAGCGCCGGACGCTACGGTCTAGACGTACTGCGCCCACCTTACTCTACTTCCTTTTTTAAAACAAAAAAATATGGTAATCCATAAATATTTTCACAAGCAGCGGTTAAATGTGTTAATTTTTGCTTTTCCTTCATGTTTAGCTGTTGCCGCGGCTCTCTCCCTTAGTAGACCGCGTAATTTCTGAACTTCTTGCGACTCGTGTTTCCAGTTGTCAATTTGCGCGAAGAGTGCTGTACAATTAGGGAAAAACCAGACGAGGTAACGGGTGGCATTCATATTGCTTACGGGTTTAACAGTTATTGCTGGGTTTGACGACGGACGCTGTTTGGCATGATCTTATTTTCCACGGTTCTAACCCATATCATAGGTATACGGTTCCGAGGATCTGCCAGCGTCACGGCGAGCCGTCACTCGAAGAAGTAATGAGGCGAAAGGAAAAGTTAAACGCAGCTGGCGTTTTTTGCCGACGCAACTCGTTCCAAGAGCATACAGATCAGCTTACTGCGAACTGAATCTCTTTCCTGGTACCTGGATGAGTCTAAACAAAGAACATTGAACTAACGAAGGAACAGCGAGACGCGTGACCGTTGCAATAGATGGTGACAATTGAATGGATCTCGAGATAATCGCGCGGGCACCGATCGATGAGAAAACCATAGCATTTACCCCCCTGGAGATGCCGTTAACTATACCGCCATCCAAAGGGAGTGAAAGAGGCAGCAGAATGTTGACCGCCGAATAACTGTCAAGTCTGAAGCTTGATTCGGCGGCGCTTTAGAAATGTGTGTGAGGAGTGGTGGCGTGGATGGGAGGGGGGGGGGGGGAGGTGTGCCACTTAACATCGGGGGTGGGGGGGGGCTTGCCCCCCCCCCCTGGTTACGTGCCTGATCTGCATTCAGATAAGTGCCAACAGCTGATCGTGGGAGTCTCCCGCATTATGTGGACGTATCGAACTTCAACTTTCATTTTTGCATCGCATCCGTCTGGATGTTGTTACCACGCCCAAGCTCGTACCCCGCCCAATAGGCACGTGCACCCGTCAGGCGATTTTGCCACCCACATCCCTTGTTGGAGCGCTCGAACTTCGTCATCTCACGACTCGAACACGGCGCGAATAGTAAGCTGCCTGCACCGTTGTGTTCCGCTTTCACTGTATACAGTGGCTCGCATAGCCTGTTTGTTCGGCATTCAAATCCGATCTTCGTTTCAAGCAATGTAGAATCCGCTTAGAGATAGCAGCCTCCTATAGCGGCGTCAAGATGTTATTTCTTTAAAGGGCTCCTAACCAGGTTTGCGCGTTGCAAACAAACAAGCCTGATGCTTGTATCACGCGGCCACGATCGTGTCCGCAAAATATACACGTATCTGCGCCGCGAAAACAGCTGAAATTTTACAATTTCTCCGGAAACCAGCGTGGCTATTACCTTCAAAGCAGCCAGCGAGAACATCACATATCTCGTCAACCACGTCAAAGCTCCCGTCTGCAACGTCGCAAATTATGGACGCAGTTCAGCAGCACACAAACAGCCAGCATCAACGTGAACACGAAGATTCCCGTAAAACGCAGAGTGCACATACCCGCCGATGCAGATGCGCCGCTGAGCAATAATAGAATATGAATAAAATGAAGCTCGGGTTTGTAACGTAATCGAGACGTCATCTTTCAGCTCCGATATGGGAGGAGGCCCACGATGAATGTCGCTCGCGGACGCCAAAGTCGAAGCAATAAGAGATATCCTGCGCTACGGAGAGGGAACATAGCTTGACACCATCACATCGCAATATTTCGCTTGCTATTGTCTGGGTTATTACTAGATCCTTTTAAGGAATTCTTGAGGTAGAACGCTCTCCGAAGTGCGTTTGACAACTTCTAGAATATAACAGAATTTCCTGTGAAGCCAGGCAGGAACCCTTTGGCGAAGATTTGCCTAACCTTGATTTAAGTCAGAGAATTTCTTTACTGAATCTTGACAACCTATCTTCAAGCATCTAAATATAATAAATTTGCCGAATTCCATGGTAAGTTAAAGAACGATGTCATAGGCGATAACACGTTGTTTAGGATATGTCACTATTCTTACATACTGTAGCATGTAGTATACAGCATACACTGCATTATCCATGTGCATGAAACACGGTACGTAAAAGAGTTTTAAAAGTGCGATCCATGTCCACCGCCACCATTTCTTTAATACTTCTTTCATTATCTCTTTCATTCTTTCTTTCTTTCTCCTTTTTTTTTTTCCTTTTTCCGCAAGCACTTTCAGGGACTTCAGCTGGGTTCCGAGGCACGTGGCCAATGCCGTGCCTCTATAGCAACGACCCTTCTTCCTACCCGCTGTTTTGTTTACAAAATTTGTGGGGAGCCATAGGCAAAAACGCCTCCGGCATGGCCCGAAAGCTGCTAGGTCAAGTCGTGTTATCGATGCGTTCCGGCAAAAGAAAGGCGCGAAAAGCCGATAAGGCTAACGACGTCGCGCCGCACCCGCTGCGTCCAGCGGCCCTAAGGCTCATTTAACTTCGTGTGTACACAGCGCCTTTCTTGCCGGGGCTTTAGGGCGTTCGGATGGGCCCCCCGCCTGGCGTGCTGGCCAGATGGTTTAAATTTTAGATTGATTCAACGCCGAGGTGGGGAGGGACCAGTGTCGTTTAGCGCGGCGGAACGTAAAAGGCCGCCGACCTATTACGCCGTGAAAGGATGCTCATTCCTTCCGGCGCGGCCCTTCGTATAACTGCGCTTTATGGGAGAGCGTCGGCCCGGCCGTGTCGTAATTTATTCGTCCTAAGGCGACGCGTGCTATGAGGCCCTCTTCCGGGCCTGGCGACTCATTTGAACGAGCATAATCAGTGCACGCCGTCACGACGGGGGGCTCCTTCACGCCGACGAGGGCCTCGCCTTGTCCCGAAGACCAGCGCGGGAATGGCCGTGCTTTACTCGCAACGCCACGTGTTGCTGCTCGGGCCCTATACACGTGAAACTGGCTCGACTCCCACACTCTGCGCGTCACAGCACAGAGGAGCAAGGCTCAAGGGGACGAGTATAAACCAAGTGCCATTAACGGGTGTATAATAACCTTCTGGCCAACGCCCGGATCACCCCGAGAACGCTTATTTTACGCTGTAGACTTATCTCGCCCTCTGCCCCTGTGCCACGAGAGTTGTTCGGGGCAGTTTGGAAGTTGGCGTTCACAGCGACGCCGTAACGTCAGTCTTTATTTTGAGAGCACAAGGCCACAAGCAAACAGTATCCGTGGATTACCCGAGAAATAATCTACCTGAAACGAAAAATTCTTTTTACCTTAACCCTTAATAAGGTTAAGGAAACGAAATAGGCAACGCACAAACTTATAACTAAGGGTCCTAACAAAACAGTTAAAGAAGAAATTACTGGACGCCAAGAAACGATTTTGTGGCGCTACGCTCAACAATTTAATTAAAGATTCACCGCACAAATTCGGGAGATATATCACCCGAAAGGATGTCACTGCAAGTTCGTCCCCACACGGAAAGCAGCAAGCTGACTCATTTAACACTTACGTCCAGTCGATTTTCACTGCCGACAACGATGTTAACTGGCATTAACATGCAATAGTACTAAGTCAACACCATTTTTAGGCGCTTCGGCCTTAATAAGTGTACCTGGAATTCTTTCTCTGTTGTTGAACCTTGATGACGAAAAGAGCTGTGGTCCTGATGTATTTCCGGGCGGTTTTCTCAGGCGTTATGCTGAACCAATTAGTGACTACCTCTACCTTATATTTCTAAGACACTTCGCGACTGCTGTCTACCAGCGTCATGGAAAGCAGCAAAAATAGTCCCCATTCACAAATCAGGTGACGTAACGTCCCCGTCTAATAACCGACCTATATCTCTCCCTTGTACCTGTTGCAAAATACTTGAGCATATCTTATTAAAATTTATCAAAGAACATACCGAGACTAACAATATCATCCATCGTAACCAGCATGGCTTCAGAGCAGGATTGTCCACTGTTATTCAACTTGCAGAAATTTTTCATGGCCTCGCTCAGGGAGTCAACGATCTAAAAATCAAACTGATATAATTTTCCTTCATTACGCGAAGGCCTTTGACCGTGTGTCACATGCTAAACTGCTAAAACTGTCCTCGGTACACTAAATCAGATACTTGGCGATGGTCCCGTTACGAGATAGAGAGCCTGCTACTTATCGGAAGGCCAACAATATGTTCAATATAATGAACATGCCTCTGATATCGTGCCGGTATTTTCTGGAGACAGGGCTCGGCGCTAGCACCATTTTTATTTATTTTATACATAAATGACATTACGCAACACGTGGATGTAAAGAAACGTCTCTTCGCGGACGACTGCGTGCTATATGAAAAATACTCAAGAAGACCAAGTACGACTAAATAAAGCCTTAAGCAACGTCGTATAATGATGTAGTACCTGGCAAATGGTGATCAATCTAGAAAAAAACGGTAGTGATGTCAGTTACAAATAATAAATCAAAACTTAGCTTCCCTTGTGGCTTTGGCAATGGCATTCTTACAACAGTAACCGAAAAGAAATACCTCGGTGTCATTATTTCTGACTCACCTCAGCTCAAATACCCAATTCCAAAACACAACCAAAAAAGCAATGAACAGTTTGTGGTTTCTTAAGCGCGCCTTGCGTTTTGCAACTTCAGATACTAAGTTGCTCGCATATAAAGTCCTTATCCTTCCAATCTCCAGAATACGCAAACATCGTCTGCTTTCCATATATGGAAAAGATATACATATGCTCGAATCGGTGCAACGAAAAGCGCTTCGATTTGTCTATAACAGGCACCGGCGCACTGATTCCCCCACGAAGCTCCTTTCCCGCGCATGCCTAGATACATTATCAAGTCGCGTAACACTTCATAGAGTCAAGTTCTTATATCGATTAATAGTTAATTCATTCAAAATGGATCCTGCTATTTGCATTAGCTTTAACCGTTCTAGGGAAACGCTTCACAAGCATGAATTTACGACAAATGAATACTGTTGTGTTAACAACATAAATTACTTCTCTTTCTTCCCCCAAGCCATACGGGAATGGAACGCCCTAGATAAATTCGCAACTCCGCAGGATACCTTTAAAAAAAAGTTAATTGAGCTAACGGCTGCATTTGTCCTGTCAACAAGACAGACTCGATGACCAACTTCAGTCTGTTATTGATTTATGCCGTTACTTGCTCGATGTGTACTCTTCGTATGAATGGATGCTTTGCGATGTGTATGAACGCTTGCTTTGATGACCAAAGGTGGCGCCTCTCTTCGGCATCTCGAGTTCCGCACTCGATGTGTTCGCTTGCGAATGCTTTGTCTTTTTACATCTGATTGCTATCTTATTTTATTATTGATTGTAATTTGTACTTCTTGTACATAAACCCACTCCTGTTACAGTCCCAAATGGGAATAACAGTATATTAAAGCAATTAAATAAATATACCTTGTAGATTTCGGTTATCTACTAAATAAGTAGAGCACATATAACTTATGTCCCAGTTAACGCAAGCCAAGCTGTTCAAAGAAAAAAGAAGAAAGCTTTAAAAAACGCGGTGCAAGATATCGTTATAAGACCTACGGTGCTCGGCTGTCAGAGGTCTGACGACTGAACCCAGTATGGTATGGTGTGGCAAAACTTTAATGAAGTCCTGCAGATCGGGAGTCTTCACGAAGCGGGCCGCTCCCACGTAGGAACCGGAAGGCCGAGCCTTTCGGCCGCATCGCGGGCCTGCTGGACAGCCCAGAGTTGGTCAGTAGGTCTTAAAATTGTATCTTGCTCTGTGTTTCTTTAATCTTTCTTTTCGTTGAACAGCTTGGCTAACGTTACCAGGGGCACCCTATATGCTTAAAGGCATACATGCGAAATAGGAAACATGTTGTCAGTGCCGCAAATTTGTAAAGCACTGCACACTACATTTAACGAAGGAAATTTCGCGAAAGACGCCGAACAACTCGAGCAACAGCGGTGACCGTGCAGTTGAGAGAATAGAACGCGCTAACCGGGTTGCCGCACGATAACAGCGGTTGTATAATTTAGTTCTGCTTGTATACGCTAAGGGTGTGCCATGTTGCGGCTCCTCTGATGTAGTACACTTCTGCACAGACTCGGGATACCTAGTTCGCCTATGGTTCGGACTCCGGACGCTCCTGGAACAAAGCACTGTAGTATCACATGAGTGTGGAGGGATACGGGAATTTTTTTGAGGCGCTGAAGCGATCGATTTTTTGGCTGCGCGCAATTCTGCGCTAAATGCCCCCGGCTCTGTTTGGGTCGTTGGGGACGGGCCAGGAATCTCGTGGTCGTGCGAAACATGGCGATTTTCTTTCTTAGTTTGAATGAAACGCCAAGGGAGGAGAAGCAACGTCCATATAGCACATCTATGTATAGCATTCGGAGAAAACTGGGAAAATGTTCGATGCAAAAAAAACAGCAGGGCCAGTCGCTTTTCCTTTTTCACTTCTTTCTGTATTTCTTGCTACCTTTTCCCGCTTTCTCCTGAATGTATGCGCATACATTGATGCCTACATTTCAAGCGGTTGTGCAAGGGCAGCAGTATATGAAATTCGCGTAGTTGAACAAGCGTGCCGCAGAGCTCCAGTTACGATCTATACGAGTGCCACGGTGTCTGGGTGTTTGCGGCGTTGCTCAGCACGGGGTCACCCGATCGAATCCCGAATGCTGGCCACGTTGCGATGGGGGCGGAACGCAAGAAAACGCCCGTCTGTTTAGATACAAATGCCTGTAAAATGCTTTGTAAGAGCAGTGCATATTGGGGACATTAAACGGAATAGTTATTAATAATTACCGTCGATCACTATCATGAGGGGCGGGCGTTCGAGTGGCGGCCAATGTGAAAAGCGCTCTTTTCGTATAAGTTTCCAGGCCAGCACACGCTCTCATTTGGCTCTACACTTACTCGTCCGTGGACCCCTACCCGCGCGCGCGTCACAGGCGGAACACCTATCATCATCGGGCAAACAGGTTCTACTTCTAACTCCTGCGCGCTCTGAAGAAGAAACGCAACAGCTCACGTCGCGCGGTTGTCAGTATTTTCGGCGGCTCAAACGAGGCTGTGAGGTGCCGGCGCGTAATGCGCTGCCTTTTCTGCGCTGATCGACAAGAGCCCGACCTCCCATACAGAGCGTCGTAACGCAACCAGTAAACCCTACCCTTCGAACGTGGGCGGCAGTTTGCACCTACTCAGCCGCGCGTGCCAGCCGCCTCGGGGCCCTATAATCGAGCCCTGGGGCCAGCGCCATCTTTCTTCTTTCCCCCGGCGTTTCTTTCTATTACCTCTTCCTCATCGCCGCTTCGACCCCCTTCCTCCTTTCCCGCCACCCGAGACGGCGCCGCTGCCCGCTGGACGCGCCGTGGCCACGGGCGGCTGGGCGGCGGCGACGCCGGAGCGCCGGCCGCGCACTGCGGACGCGTGGCCCGCTGCTGCCCCATTCTTCTTCGCCACGTCTTCTTTTATCACCCCGTGGGTTTTGCCGTTGCCCTCTTTGTGTGTGCTGTTCATTTCCACGTCCGAGACTCGGCCCGTTCTGTTCGCGGTCGGGACGAGAAGTCACGTCGCTGGCGTGGGCCACCCTCGCTTTCAACACCTTCCGCCTCCGACACACGCCTTCAGGTGCCAGCCCCGACGGCGCATTTCGTCATTTTCGCTCATCGGAAATAACAGAAAGAGAGAGAGAGAAAGCGCCTTTCCTTTTCTTCGTCCTCTTATGCCTGCGTGAGATGCGCGGTTATACCGCGAAGCCAACAGGCTCTGAGATGGAGGCGATTTTTCTCGCAAGTCAGACCTTTTAGCGCCGGCTTCGTGAGCCAAATAAAAAAAGTATATTTATGAAATACGAATAAAATTCCGGCAGAGAATGGGCGTGCGGCAAACCGCGTAACATTTTCGAGCGCGCACGTACTGCTGTCTGCAGTTCGGAGAGCGTTTTATGTTCTTTCCTCTTTTTCCTTGCGGGCCAAGGGAGCGATCCTTTCAAATAAAGTTTCTCGCATTCACTCTGTGGAAGGCGTTAAAAACTGCACGCTACTTTTTTCTTTTGCTGTTCTCTCGCAGCGTCAGAGAGGTACGTTGTTTCGCAACTTTAGATATCATGCTTCCAGTATTCTTTTTGTCAGGCGCAGCTTCCTTTAGTCACGTTTGGAGCAGCGAGCAACTCGTACAGATCGAGCACCCAGGTATACCTATTGGAATTCCGGGTTCGCTTGAAGAAAATGTACTGTGTTGGCCTTACGTTAAAAAACAAGGCAACCGTTTAAATCTTTATTTTATTTTTATTTTCTTTCAGTTAACATGTGATAATGTTTCTTTGTGTGGCGAGGGGACAAGAATTTCGTCGCCATCGGCCGTGGTGCCACCGTCTCCTACGCATACACTTAATGAGAAACAAATCAAAGATCACATCTTAATAATCCCGTTTAACCGAATACCACTTTAAACGGAATATAACAAATTAAGATACTTCATATATTGAGCAAGGAAATTGCGCCACCAGCTCGACTTGCCACCCTCTCTCGCTTTAATATATCTCGAGGCTTTCGAGCCGGCAATGTGTCACATCCCTGACAACTTCAATTACGCACTTGCTCCGAGCTGAGCGACCATTCCGACTTGGTTAGAGTAGTCTGGCTGCATTAAGGGAAACGAAAGGCAAACCAGTGGCCCACCTCAATTAGCGCGTTGGATTGTAAGACTTTGCTTTGCTTCAGCGCACACGAAAACAAATTTGTCTGACTGTGCACACGAGTGTAAAAGGCGGCGAAAAAAAAAAAGAAGAATGGAAGGCAGGGTGGCTTCTTATGCCGCCTCACTGTATCTGTGTCGATTGGAGACTTCCAGTAAGTGATCTGCACCAACGAATAGCTTCGAATGAAGCACATTCGACGGAGTGGCGAGTGGCGCATTTTAGAGCCACATAATGTGTAGATTAACCATATACCTAATAGTGTCCAAAAAAATAAAGGGGGGGGGAGGGGGCGACAGAGTGCTGCGAAGACGCAGGAGTTCGCTGTTGGTTGATGTGTGACAACAGTCACAAACGAGTCACCGAGTCAGCCATATGGAGAGAGGCCACCAGACAGGAATACCGTAAGTATGAACAAAGCTTGCACTGTAAAAAAAAAAAACTGGTAATTTAAAGAAAATTTACAGAAATTGTCTGTACCGCAAAATAAATTTTTTGTGAATGCTCTATGACGGAAACCTGTTGAAAGAAAAAACTGAAATTGTTTGTTCTTCTCGATCTCTAGCCTATAAATCGAGTCAAAACAAGAATATAAACGTTTTGAATTATTGTAACTACATAAAAAACTATAAAATAAAATATTAACGTTTGTTTTTTCATACCCGCCGTTTTTTGCATATAGCACGCGCGACGCGCTGTTTGCGGTACTGAGAATTCTGAGAAGGAATTCTGAGCGCTAGCAAACGGAAGACGCTGGAAGATCCTGGGTTGCGTGTGCCAGTAAGGTAATGCCAAACCGCACACTTAGCCTAACTTATGCTGGGCTTCCCCCAGCGCCGCTGGTCTCTCGTGTTTGCGATAGCAGAGCCACGCATAATTTTTGTTGTTTTGTATTGCTTCGTTTTTTTTTCACATTACGCTAATCAACTTTTGATCTCCGGATACCGCAGCAAGCTGCAATAATAAATTTGCACACAGTCAGCATAGTTTTGACCGACCACTGCAGTTGCACCTGACGATTTCTTTCGTCCGCCGCGCAGCCAATATCTTAATTTTAGTAGTAAGCTTATGTTCTAAAAGGTGGCGTAACGATGTAAGATACCAGTCTCGTAGACGACATTACACTGGGACGTGAGTGGTATGCTTCAGCAAAGATGCTCAAATCCAGTCACCGCGAGAGCAATCTTTATGGGGCGCACATTACCAGAGCACACAGAATGTTAAGAAATGCCTGATACACTGACCCACCAGCTAACTAAAATTTGCTCAATTATTTAATTGGCAGCTATAGAAAGCACCTTGCGAGTTAGTAAGTTCTTCCTGTAATTTTTCAATGGCTGCGCTCATTCTTATTAGGCATCGTAAAACTAGCGCTCGCTTAGAGATACTGTTGCGATTCGCCTGCGACACGTGGTTTTGCCGGCGCGACTGCGGCGGGGCGGCAGACATTTTTGGCCCGATCGTCGTCGCCACAACACTCATCGCCAGGTGTTTCCAGGCGCGACTGCGGCGATGCGACCGCCTAGGGATCATCCTCGCATTCCAGTCATTGTGCCCGAAACAGGCGATGCCAAAGCAGGGATCTCATTCCAGTCATTGTGCCCGAAACAGGCGATGCCAAAGCAGGGATCTCGTTCCAGTCATTATGCCCGAAACAGGCGATGCCAAAGCAGGGACCATCCTCTCATTACAGTCATTGTGTCCGACCGGCAGCGCCACGACAGGGTGCTACGAGATCGTGCTCGACATGGTGCTACGGCATCGCTACGACAGTGTGCGTCACCATTAGCCCATTGTACATTCACGTGCTCGTCTTTTGAGGGGTTCCTTCTTGCCCTCAACTGCGAGAGTATAAAAACAGCTGCCCCCGGACGCCAAAGGGGAGGGCTCCGATTTCTTCTGTTGAGTGAAGTGCTCTCCCGTCTCTCTACTTCGGTCAAACCTGACCACCAACTCTTTGCGATGTTAAAATAAACAAGTTGTTTCGTTGTTACCAGTCGACTCATGCTTTGCCGGGACCTTCGGATGCTTCCAGTTGTACCCCAGGCCGCCAGGCCAACGCTACCCTTGGGGCTTGCGACCCAGGTACAACCACGGGCGTCAGCGCCGAGTTCCCAACAGATCGTACCAGCAGTCCGGATCCAAACATCTGGTTGGCAGCGGTGGGATCGCCTCCGACTTCAGACAACTGTCTGCCAGCGGTGAGATCGCGACAACGGAGGCCAGCAGCAAAGAGATGCAGTTGACTGTATGCTGAGCAGCTCAACGACGATCCGGGAGCAGTGCAACGAGCCCTGTGTGACGACTGGTTGCCTGCAGCGGAACGACTGCGCGGAATTCCTGCCTGCGAGGTTTGGTGAGTGCGGGACTTTCTTCTTCTGAGCTTTGCCAGGCTTTTGTTAGTGTCAGAAACAGAGCTGGTAATTGTGGTTGTCGTTGCTGCCGGGTTAGTTTGCGGCAAGACAATAGTAAGCAGTAGAGAAAGCAGCATTCAGAGCAGCCATGGATTTGAAGTCGTTGCGCAAACCGAAATTGTTGGAGCTTGCAAGAGAGTTGGGTCTGGATGTCTCAGACAAACTAAGAAAACCTGAACTGCTAAAGGCTATTCTTGAGTTAGAGGCTGAGGATGACGAGCTGTCGGAATGCCTTGAGACTATTGAGGAGAGGTCAAAAAGACAGGAGCGCGAACTTAAAGAGCAAAAAGAGAAACAGGAGCGCGAACTTAAAGAACAGAAAGAAAAAGAAGAGCGTGAACGTAAAGAACAGAAAGAGCGAGAGCAACAAGAGAAAAAAGAAGAGCGCGAACACGCTTTGGAAATGAAGCGTCTCGACGTAGAGATGGAACGCGCTCGTAATGGAAGTCAGGCACACGGTGCAGGAGAACGCGTATTGTTCAAAATGACGGACCTGATGCGGCCGTTTAAGCTTGGAGAGGACATTGGTTTGTTCCTGGTTAACTTTGAGCGAACGTGCGAGAAGCAGGGGTTCTCTCGGGAAACGTGGCCACAGCGCTTGCTCACTTTGTTACCCGGCGAGGCGGCCGACGTAGTCGCTCGCTTGGATAGAGAGGAGGCAGAGGATTTCGACACAGTGAAATCGAGTCTTCTAAAAAAGTACCGGCTGTCTGCGGAGGCGTTCCGTCGGAAGTTTCGGGAAAATGAGAAAGGCAGAAGTGAGTCATATACAGAGTTTGCGTATAGGCTTATGTCGAACATGCAGGAGTGGCTCAAAGAAGAGAAAGCGTTTGGTGACCACGATAAAGTTCTGCAGTGTTTCGGGCTAGAACAGTTTTATAGTCGGTTACCGGAGAACGTGCGATACTGGGTCTTGGATAGGCCAGACGTTTGTACGGTGGCTAAAGCCGCTGAGCTAGCCGAGGAGTTTGTGACGCGTCGGGCTCGCGGAGCTAAGGACGATCAAAAGGGTGAATTTGGCTCGAAGTTTGAGAGGCCGAAGTTCACGCCCATGAGATTAAAGGGGGACACGCGTAGTGCGGATGCGAGCGAAAGCAGTCCGACCAAACGTAAAGAGACGGCGGCAGCCAAACGCAGAAAGCGGTTCGAGATGAGGCGAGCGCGCTTGTGTTATACGTGCCAGAAGCCGGGTCACTTTTCGGCGCAGTGTCCGGAAACAACACCAAAAGTTGTGTTTTTTTCAATAGGCAGCACGGACGAGAACATGAAGCTTCTCGAGCCTTACATGCGAGACCTCCTCGTGAACGGGAAAGAGTGCCGAGTGCTTCGCGATTCCGCAGCTACGATGGATGTAGTTCACCCATCTTACGTAGAACCCCATATGTTCACGGGCGAGTGCGCGTGGATCAAGCAAGCCGTGGAAGCTCATAGCGTGTGTCTGCCAGTAGCAAAGGTGCTTATTGAAGGACCTTTCGGAGCGCTTGAGACAGAGGCGGCAGTGTCATCTATGCTGCCACCCCAGTACCCGTACCTATTTTCAAACAGGTCCGATCACCTCCTGCGCGAGAAGGGGCTTTTGTTTGGTGAAGCTAGTGTTCAGGCCTTAACCAGATCGAAGGTTCGGGAGCTCGCTGCAAAGGCGGTAGTTGCGGGGCCGACGTTATCAAACAACGAAAAAGGGTCAGAGGCGCAGCAAGCTGATATTCCGAGCACGCCCGAACTGAATAAACTTGAGTCTGTAACGTTAAAGGCGCCAGATACTGGAGAGGAAATGCCCGACACGGGAAAGTTAGAAGAGCTATCTACTGATTTGCTCATCGCGCCTACGTCAGACGGACTTGATAGGTTGCTAAAAGTCAGCCGGTCGGCTTTGATAGCCGAGCAAAAAAAGGATGGCAGCCTGGAAAACGTGCGCTGCAATGTCAAAGAAGGTATCGCCAGGAAAACTGCGCGTTTTGTGGAAAGGGGTGGAGTCCTGTACCGGAAGTATCTAGACCGCCGAGGAGTGGAGTTCGATCAGCTGGTCGTGCCTCAATGCTATCGTCCGGATCTGTTGCGCTTGTCACACGGGGGTTCGTGGTCCGGACACCTAGGAGTTAAAAAAACTAAGGACCGTCTCTTGCAAGAGTACTATTGGCCAGGGTGTTTTCGGGACGCAGACCATTTCGTGAGGACATGTGACACTTGTCAGCGGGTGGGCAAACCAGGGGACAAATCAAGGGCGCCGTTGAAATTGGTACCTATCATTACGGAGCCTTTTAGACGGCTCGTTATTGATACTGTGGGACCTCTGCCGGTAACAGCCACGGGGTACAGACACATTTTGACTGTGATCTGCCCAGCGACAAAGTTCCCTGAAGCAGTGCCGCTTAAAGAACTCAGCTCAGTTGAGATAGTTAATGCACTACTGTCCATATTTGCGCGAGTTGGTTTTCCTGCGGAAATCCAATCAGATCAGGGCACAGTGTTTACTAGCGCTTTGACGACAACTTTTCTCGAAAGGTGTGGGGTAAAGCTGTTACACAGCTCAGTGTACCACCCACAGTCGAATTCCGTTGAGAAGCTCCACTCCGTCATGAAGCGCGTGTTGAGAGCGTTGTGTTTTGAACATCGAACTGACTGGGAGCTGTGTCTGCCTGGGGTGATGTTTGCTTTAAGGACCGCGCCGCATGCGGCTACGGGGTTTTCGCCAGCTGAACTGGTGTACGGTCGCTCGCTTCGATCTCCGCTTCGCATGCTTCGAGAATCATGGGAAGGTAGGGGCGACGACCCAGTCGTGGTGGAGTACGTACTTAAGCTCCTCGAACGCTTAAGAAGGGCACAGGAGTTGTCAGGTGAAGCAATGACAAAGGCCCAGCAGAGGGCCAAGGTTTATTATGATCGGACAGCCAGGGCCCGTCGTTTTGAGGTGGGCGATGAGGTCATGATATTGCGCACATCGCTAAACAACAAACTAGACGTGCAGTGGGAGGGCCCAGCACGAATTGTTCAGAAACTGTCGGACGTTAACTACGTGGTAAGTCTGCCAGGAAAGCGGAAAGCACAGCAAGTTTACCACTGTAATCTGCTCAAACCTTATAGACAAAGGGAAGCAGTGGTGTGCCTGATGGTAAACGTTCCTGAAGAGCTTCCGGTCGAGCTTCCGGGACTAGGCTCAGTGACGAACAGGGAAGACACCGGTCAAGTCATTAGTGACCTTATCAGTAAAGCACCGCTGTCGCCTGAGCAGAAAACCGAACTACACCAGCTATTACAAGAGTTTCAAGGTCTGTTCTCTGAGAGGCCTGGTAGGACTTCTGTACTTACTCATGATATAGAACTTACCTCCCCAGAGCCAGTACGATCCAAGGCGTATCGGGTGTCACCCCGCCAGAGCGATATTATGGAGGCTGAGGTAAAGAAAATGCTACAGCTCGGTGTTATTGAGGCAGGTGAGAGTGATTATACCTCCCCTTTGATTTTAGTTGAGGTACCGGGCAAGGAACCTCGTCCTTGCGTCGACTACCGCAGGCTTAATTCCATCACTAAGGATCAAATTTATCCGATCCCTAACATCGAGGAGCGCCTTGAGAAAGTTAGTAGCGCTCAGTTTATTTCCACCCTAGATCTTGTCAGGGGTTATTGGCAGGTTCCACTTACAGAAGAGGCTAGTAGGTATGCGGCGTTCATTTCACCAATGGGAACATTCCGTCCTAAAGTGTTGAGTTTTGGTTTGAAGAACGCGCCATACTGTTTTTCAAGTCTCATGGATAAAGTGTTGCGGGGACAGCAAGAATTCGCTTTACCGTATCTAGACGACGTAGCGATATTCTCCGCATCCTGGTCTGAGCATATGGCACACTTGCGGGCAGTGCTAACCCGCCTGCGCGAAGCGGGCTTGACAGTCAAGGCTCCTAAGTGCCAGTTAGCACAGGCCGAGGTTGTCTACCTCGGTCACGTGATTGGTCAGGGTCGTCGCCGCCCCTCTGAAATAAAAGTGGCCGCTGTGCGAGACTTTCCGCAACCGCTCACAAAGACCGATATTCGGTCGTTCTTGGGTGTCGCCGGCTACTATCAGAGGTACATCCCTAGGTACTCTGATATCGCGGCTCCCCTGACGGATGCTCTAAGAAAGACAGAGCCTCAAACAGTCGTCTGGGACGAGACAAAGGAAAGAGCTTTTAGCGCCCTAAAGAGTGCCCTAACAAACCAGCCTGTGCTACGATCGCCAGACTATACAAAAGGGTTCATTGTTCAGTGCGATGCTAGTGAGCGAGGCATGGGCGTTGTACTGTGCCAACGGGAAAATGGAGAAGTAGAACACCCCGTCCTGTATGCTAGTCGTAAGCTGACCAGTCGTGAGCAGGCGTATAGCGCCACCGAGAAAGAGTGTGCGTGTCTCGTGTGGGCCGTTCAGAAATTGTCATGCTATCTAGCCGGCTCGAGGTTTATCATTGAGACGGATCACTGCCCTCTCCAATGGCTGCAGACCATCTCTCCCAAAAATGGCCGCCTCCTGCGCTGGAGCCTCGCTTTACAACAATATTCCTTTGAGGTGCGTTACAAAAAGGGGAGTCTCAACGGTAACGCCGATGGCTTAAGTCGAAGCCCCTAACGTAGGAATCAGCCTCAAAATTGTTTGTTACTGACGTTTTCTTCCTGAGGCAGGATTTTTTTTAACATATTGCTTTTGTTTAGTGTTTCAAAGTGATGATATGCTTTCTAGTGCAATTTTTCAATTTGTGGACGCGTTCTGAGTGATGCTAGACTACTGTAAGGAACTAGGCAGTGGTATAAAAAGGGGAAAGAGCCTGGCAGGGCTTAGTGAGGGTTGTGCCGTGCTTGCTGACTGAGCGGTTGAGTTTCAGCGTAGTTCTAACGCTTGCCGGGAACGAGAACAAGAATGTGAACTCTCCCGAAGTCACTTTGCAGTGTCCTGTGCGAACCTGAACGAGAGAACGAGGCCTTCTCTGTGCGCTGCGCTCAAGAAACGTCGAGGGACGCCCGACTTCGGTTATGAGCATCATCGAGCGACATCCCTCCGGACAGCGGATGCAGTCCCCTGTCCATCGGGATCTCCTTCCCCCGGCGGGGCGGTCTGTTGCGATTCGCCTGCGACACGTGGTTTTGCCGGCGCGACTGCGGCGGGGCGGCAGACATTTTTGGCCCGATCGTCGTCGCCACAACACTCATCGCCAGGTGTTTCCAGGCGCGACTGCGGCGATGCGACCGCCTAGGGATCATCCTCGCATTCCAGTCATTGTGCCCGAAACAGGCGATGCCAAAGCAGGGATCTCATTCCAGTCATTGTGCCCGAAACAGGCGATGCCAAAGCAGGGATCTCGTTCCAGTCATTATGCCCGAAACAGGCGATGCCAAAGCAGGGACCATCCTCTCATTACAGTCATTGTGTCCGACCGGCAGCGCCACGACAGGGTGCTACGAGATCGTGCTCGACATGGTGCTACGGCATCGCTACGACAGTGTGCGTCACCATTAGCCCATTGTACATTCACGTGCTCGTCTTTTGAGGGGTTCCTTCTTGCCCTCAACTGCGAGAGTATAAAAACAGCTGCCCCCGGACGCCAAAGGGGAGGGCTCCGATTTCTTCTGTTGAGTGAAGTGCTCTCCCGTCTCTCTACTTCGGTCAAACCTGACCACCAACTCTTTGCGATGTTAAAATAAACAAGTTGTTTCGTTGTTACCAGTCGACTCATGCTTTGCCGGGACCTTCGGATGCTTCCAGTTGTACCCCAGGCCGCCAGGCCAACGCTACCCTTGGGGCTTGCGACCCAGGTACAACCACGGGCGTCAGCGCCGAGTTCCCAACAGATCGTACCAGCAGTCCGGATCCAAACAATACCCATCCGTGCAATATGTGCTCCAAACTGCTATCGGCGTAAGCACAAAACGAGCGGTGTCCATTTCATCGGGAAACATTCGTTCGTTTGTCTGTTCCCTCATTCGGTTCTTGCTACGACAAAGTTGAATATGAAGGCTCAAAGAAAAAGTCTTGTACCTTTTCAGGCATTGTGTACTTTCACCCGCTGTGGGGGCCTAGCGGCTACGGTGTTGCGCTGGTAAGCACGATGTCGCGGGATCGAATCCGCTCCTCGGCGGCCGCGTATTGATTGGGGCGAAATGCAAAAGCGCCCGTGCATCGGGGGCGTGTTAAAGTTCTGCAGGTGGTCAAAATTAATCCGGGCTCCACCCACTACGGCGTGCCTCGTAATGAAACCGTGGTTTTGGCACGTAAAATCGCAGAATTCGTTAGCATTGTATATTTAATAGCCAGAGCCCCCGTGTCTGGCATAAGCGGTGTCCGTGTGTTTTTCGGCGATCTGTGTCGTCACAACATTGGGCAGCGCTTTACTTTTTCCTCCCTTGTTTTTCTTTGTTTTGTTGTTCCTTATTTTTATTTTTTTTCCTTTAATAAGTGCAGGCAAATTACCGTGTGAGGACGTCCTCAGAGTCATTCTTTCTTTCTTTTTTCTTACTTATACAGTATTCAGTAAAGCGTAGTGAGCGCTCTATTCCTTTACGTATACGTAGCCACGCTCCACCCTCTCTTCGCGCGACGCATCTGCACGCTTTAGTATGCACACCGGGACATTCAATCCTCTCTCTCAAAAGATCCAAGCGCAAGCAGGTGGTTTCTATTTTATCCCGCCTATAAATGTCAACTCGTTTCACCGATGACAAGCTAAAAAAATCATTCACGACAGCGGTTTCTATTGTTCTTAACCTCGTAATGACGGAAATTTCTGGCTATTGTGGCGACACAACCAAGTGTCCCTAAACCACCGAGAGCTGAGAGGTCTCGCATTCCTTTCTTTTTTTTTTTTCGGTTCTTCCTTCTAGCCCTAAACGTGTCGGGTGAGAAACGAGCGCGATAACGGGGTCCTTTTTTCGGAGGGAGACTGCAGGGCATTTCCTGTCTGCGCACGCACGACTGGCGTGTCGTCATCTGTCTATCCGGGGAATTGCATTCTGATGTCAGTGGGCACTTAGCTGACTCGGGAGTTTCTCACTCTGCAGCTAACGAAGTGAGCGACAAATGGTTAAGCGCCCGGGCAGCCGGTGCTCGAGAGCGCTGCTTCATTGTCGGGGTGACGTCGAGCATACACCGTGTGGCACTCGTAGCGTGACACGATCAGTTTAACGGCAGCAGTTCAGAAGGTGGATTGATACGGCTCTCTCTTCTTTTTCCCTGCGTCCAATTTATCGCGAGCACTGCACTACTTGCGGCGAGGAAAAAGAAGACAGGGAAGCGTGGGGCAGGAGGGAGACCGTACAGGGAGGGAGGGAGGCGGCACGACGATGCCTCACCGATGACCGGAAGCGGCGTCGATGGTTTCGCCGCGCGCTCTGGAGACAGGGACCCGTCCGGGGCAAGAAATTGAGCGGATCTCCCTCGCGCGAGTGTGTGTGCGCGAGGGCTATCAGTCGTCGGCGGGCGGGCGTGTGTTTGCGAGAGAGAGCGTTCACCCGCGTCGCATTACGCTCTTGCGCTTCATTGCGCGGCGCCCGCTGTTCCGGCGAAGCAGGTGAAAACGGGGGGGTAGGAACGATAGCGGGAGGCTCATTACGCAGAAGGACGAGCTCGAAAGTTGGCGGAATCATGGCGTGGTGAGAGGCCCCGTTTAAGCCTTTCTCGAGAGTCTGCGGAGGCCGGCGCGCCGCGTTTATAGCGTACGACGATGAAACGCGAGAGCCTGTTTTCGCTCCTCCTCGGCTTCCGCAGCGCCGTTTACCCGCGAAAGAAAAAGAGGAGAACGGCTGCGTGGCGGCGCCCAAGGGAATAATTCTTGGCCGTGGCGCGGGGAGTGTATAGTGGCGGCTGTACGACGACGTCGAGAGGGGTCTCCCTTCGTCATTTTGACGCGGGCAGGACGCCCACTTCGTCTGGCTAATACCACGCAGCGCTGTCGAAGCTGCGACGTAGCATTCGCGAACCTGTCCGCGCGCACGTATACGAGCGGTTCGCTATTGGTCGGTGCCTCGCCTATCGCGCACCGCCGACAATCGTGACTGAGAGGTACTTGAGCGCCAGCGAATACCGAAGCCCTACCACGAGCGGCAGCTTCCGTGAAGCCGATCCCCGAGTGGGCTGACGCAAGCCCCAGCTTTCGGGACGCTGCGCGGTTCTCGTGACACCGAACGTTATGGTCGTGTGTCTGGGAACGACACCACCCGCTGCGGCCGTCCATCCATGCTGGTGCGCGAGTGACGCGGCCCGCGAAGCGTAACGTGTACACGCTGGAGTACGCATCTTGCGTGGCGCGAATCGAATGGCTTCGCAGCGCGCAAAGCTGAATTAATGCTGAGCTACAGCGCTTCGCCTCCTCTGACCGTACAGGTTCAGGGTCCTTCTAATCTCGAGGCGTGCTCGGTAAAAAAAATTACGCGAAGGGATGTACGAAGCGAATTTGTAGGTCAGAAAAAACAAAAAAGAAGATGGGAAACGTCTTTCTAGCGCTGTGGTGAATCGCTATACATTCTCCACCAGCGCAGCTGGAAGAATGGCAGGGAAGTCCACTAGCCACACACACACACACAAAAAAAAAGCTGTTTAGGTAGATTCTATCCGCAGCACCAGCCGGATGTACCATTTATCGTAACATTTGTCTCGTCACCGTCTTCTGAGTGTCAACCTGGCGCGTAACCGTCGCAGCAGTCGCTGCGCGCCGTTGTTTCTTTTCCCTGTGCTACGACAGGTTAGCCCCAAACGAGCCGGCAACTGTAACAGATCGCACCTGAACAACATGCACCAAAAAAATGAATTAAAATTGTTCGCAACTATAGCCACTGTGATTTAAAGGAATACAACTAAGGAAGAAAAGTGCGCTTATCCTCTCTCTTCGAAACTATAGCACTTGGTAACAAAAGTTCGAGTTGACACGTACAGACGGCCTGCGGGCATAAATGCATGACCAGCATCATATTTTGTCCGTCTTTACGACACTTGCCCGCAGTAGTCTTCAGGAACGTAGAAAGTATGGAAAAATTTCGCGACCACAAACACATCAGCCTTAAGTTCGAGGGCACTTAATGTGGAAAATATATCGATACGTTCTCAACAGCATCGCATTTTGTTCGTAGTTTCCGAATGTATTTTTTTTTTTCTGGGGATGTATCGCAGAGTCCGGCCTGGAATCCTTGAGGTAGTAAAGGGAGACCAAACTTGACCCGGATGGCAAGGTTTGATGAAACTGTTCGAAACCGCGCGTACGCCCGATAGGTGGCAGTACCTTTATCGCGGTGTCCGCGCACTGCGATAAAGACGAGGTAAAAAAACAGGGGGACAGGAGGTTGTTTTTGAAGAACATTGTTTTGAAAAGCCCCTTTATGCAATCCGTTTTTACTGATGTACGGTATTAATGTGCGTCTTTAGCCATACTAATTAATCTCTCCAGAGGAATAAGTGAGGCGAATTTCCAGCAAGTTTTTTTCCTCTAACATATAATTTTCTAGCGTCATCTTAGTCGACGTTCCGCTGCAATTACAGAGCTTATTTCAACGCGTCATTGCCCACTTGACAATGTAAGGCCTCGTGTGAATGACTCTGTTCGATTCTTTCTTGGTGTTCTTTTAATTTTCTTTTTTGGAGAACGCAACCACCGTGGCGAAAACGGGGTGGAACATGCGAAGCAATTTCAGGAAACAAACCGACTGTTTGTGTGATAACAAAAAAAAAATCTACATTTGGTTTGCACTTGCACCAACACCTCCGAAACGCGCGGAGTGTCAGCTGCGTATGACCCCACGCGACAAGACTTTTCGGCTCGTTGCAGTCTTTATTTTTTTCTCCCTCGCGCGCATTTCCCATATATATTTTTTTCATTTATTTCCTCACTCATCGCACCCTCCCCTGCGTTCTATTTTGGCGAGATCCCTTTCTTATTTACTCCGGACGCCAGCGATCCGGGCGCGCGCACAAATACGCACACAAGCAACGCGCGCAGAGCTGAATTTGCGAGGCACGCACAAGCGCGTCGACCTTGGAACTTTCGAGATGCCGCTGGAATGGCATATCATTAGCGCGCGCGGATTTTGCGTCTGGGGTTTGAGCACGTTTAAGCACGCGCGTACACGCGCGCATGCATGCGTGCATGCATGCGTGCACAACGCTCGACGCGGCGGCGTCGGGACCACAAAAAGGAGAAAAAGGCGTCAAGCGCTCAAGGCCGTTATCGGCAGCCGCCTAGTCAGCTGCGGAGACCTAAGCCGATCCGCGGCCGTCGTCAATGCGCCTCGAGCCCCGGGGGCTCACCGCTGCGGGAGGGAACGTCGTCGTGGACGAAGCGCGCGCGAGGAGGAGCGCACCTCGCGTCGCAGGCCGCCAGGTTAATCCGATCAGCGCGAAACGACCACTTGGACGGCTTCGTGCGCCCACCGGATGGCATGTTGTCTAACCCAATTAGGGGCCACTCGAACGCGAGCCGCCTGCGGCGTAAGATGCGACACGCGGTCGCTTTTGGCCCATTTACACCGCGGCCGCGAGTTATACCACCGATTTCTCTCTCCGACCTGCCGTATCAACCCTTCTTGGTTTCGCTGTCCATTTCGCTCTACTTTCCACCTTCTCTTTCAGACACAGATTTCGCGTGTTAAATTTGACGACGTTGGCGAATTACACCCATCACAACAGTTCAGCCGGCCACCAGGTGCTTTCCCCTTTATAACTTAAAAGTGTTTTCGGGCGGGGATTCTCTCTGAAGTGTGTAGTGAAGGCAGGGACCTATGTGGCAGGGCGACAATTTGCTTTTGTTGCTTTCTTCACCTTTTATTGCTCCCGTCAGATGGTCAGTGCATTCGACATTATGCAACACAGCTGCGCGAGAGGCGGACGTGAGCGAGAGAAAAGTGGCGCTGGAAGCGTCGGGCCATTGCGCTGGGCTGCCCGTCAGAATTAGAAGAGAGCTCTTTCCAGTCTAGGACCTACGGGCATGCCTTGGCAATGAGCTCCGGCCTCGTGAGGGTGAAAAAAAGTTGGTCACCGCCGTTGAATGTTGAAAGTGGGCATTGTGCATACATTCAAAGACAATCAGGCGCGTACTTCTTATTCACACTGAGAAACATTTTTTTGGTGGCAGTATGGTGACTTGTTACTGCCGGCTGTTGCTGTCATACAAATTTGGTATGTGCTATCATGTATTTCCTCTAAAAGAATATGCAAAGATGTAGCGTATACAACGAATACGCCGCGTTCACTCATACGCGTTCTGTGTGGCACTCGCATATGTTTGTATCGTGGCACACCAACTGCATAACCAGGGTCACCATCTTTGGCACGAAAATAACCATATAATTTGTCATTCCCAGGACACCATAAATATTTGGATACACCAACCATTCATAGTTTCCTTTAAAGTTTCCTTTAATAAAAAGCAAAAGAAACAAAGAAAACGAAGCAAGAGCTAGGACACTACGAACGACGCCATGCATGCAGCGCTTCACAACATGGTTCTCATAACCTACCTTCCTGAGTAAGAAAGCAGTGGCCGAGCCTTTTGTCGAGTCGTGCGTAGACGAGGCTCTTGCGCTGATTTCACGCTAACAGCGTCAATGGGCACGATGAGGCGAACGTGACACCGGCGTCTGCGGCAAGCGAAGAACTGAACTGTGCTGCAGTTTTCACCTTAACTTCACGTAGAACGGCGCCTCGCGAAAGGAGGCGTTTGCCGCGATACTGTCTGGTTAAGAAGCATGCGCCCTGAACTGAGAGCGTCTTAACGGCACGGACGAAAAGGACGACAGCCCACGCCCAATAACAATAGAAAACTGCAGCCTTGAACGCGGCGTTCTTTTCTAGCGCATTACAATAGAAAATAGGTCGCCTCGGACAGCGGTGACATTCGCAGTTTCGACACGCTCACGTTTGTGCAGCGCGCGCAGTTCAGTCTCCTGTTGCTCAAAGCATTCTCGAGCGCAACGCCGATGCACGCGGCCCGTTCGGAAAGCAGGGTTTTCTGCAATACACCCAAGTTGTGCGGTAGAACAAAGGTTCGATGAAAGTGATGTGCATCTCTCGTTGCGACCATCACGGCAGTTTACGACCGCGCCTGCCCGTGTTTTCGCGACGGAACTGAACGGCTCGTGCGCGCCTGGGACACGTGCCAGCGAGCAGAGCCACGGCGGGACTTCGTTCACGCAAAGTCGCGCCGTTCATGCAACGCGCGCATGCACCCGCGTCGGCGGCGAAAGTGCCTTTCCCGCTTGAGAAGGGGGCAGCTTCTCATGCGGGGAACGCAAGAGGTGGCAGCCTTGTCGCCCGCGGCTGACAGTGAACGATGTGCCAGAAAGGTGCTCTCGGCTTACCCAGAGCAGGAGACGGACATGTTGATGCGACGGGGTGCTCGGCCGCCGCGCACCCGCGGACCGCTTCGCCACTGAGGCACTCTCTCTCAGCGCCAACCTGCCCCGCTGCATAACCCAGACCCGGAGACAACTTCGCAATCGATTATAGTCGCCGTGGTGGAAAATAAAAGGGGGCGAACTGGGGGGCGGCAGGGCCTGCTTCTCTCGCTCACGCACTTCCTTTGTTTTTTTCTTTTGTCTCGAACAAAAGGGGTGTGGGCAGACAGCGCGAGCACTGAAACCGCCGTGGGAGAGCGGCGTCCGCACCCGACTAAATTCTCAGACGGACTGAGGAGAGGAACGGGCATCGTCTGCTCCTGGGAGGGCTGCGTTGTCGTCGTCATGGCGACCAACATCCGGGACCTTTCCTTCTTTGTTTTTTTTTTTTTTTTTCCTCTCCCGCTGGCACGTCACCCGGGCAACAGGCGGTTGGCAGCTCCGTTGCCACGATGACAGTCGTCATGGCGACAGGCACGCCGTCTCGGGACTTGTTGGTTTTATGGCGCGCACTCCCCGCTCCGCGTGGCCAGTTTGAAATGAGTTATCGCTGCTCCAACGCTGATTTTTTAGTGATATCAGGGACAGTGGGTAAAGTAAATAGAAGCTTATTACCCATGCCGAGCAATATGAACAGCCTTTTTGCATCATTCCGACTGTTATATTCAACCGCGCTTCGATTTGGCGGTTGTCGCTCAGCAGTCAGCTTCGGAGAGAGCACTGTGAAGCTGTTTAGTTCACCGTGCTTTCTGAGAAATGTAAAAGCTGTTCGCTACAACTGTGCGTAGCTTCATTTCTCTCTTTATTATTAGCTTAATGGAGTTATCGATCTAGTAAGTTGTGTAATTCAATGCCTTAATAACGTTAGTTGCTTTATTCCTATCCCTAGTACACACAACGGGGTGCCGAGAGGATATCTATTTGTACACAACAAAAAATTGCCGCAGAACCCATTTCACGATGAGTGTCGGCGGTAATGCATTTAGCATTGAATCAATATAGCGACACAACGCATTGCCACCGTCGAAACGAGTTATGTATGAGACGTGCACTGCAGCGGGACTGCTCTTTCACGCTTCCCTCGGTGCCGTCTAGTGCCGTCTATCGCCTGACCGAAATGCATGGCACGCCGGCAGGGCTGGGCAAAGATGCTTTGTAATTGTATCATGATACGATACAAGATACTCGGGCAACAGGTATACTAGAGATACAGATACAAGATACTACCGCAATTATTGTATCCGATACGATACTTTCCATTTGTATCTTAAGATGCTGCAATACATCAGCAAATTTTCACATTGTAGTTCTATATAATGAAGCAGCAAATGTGGCAAAGCCACTAGACGCAAGGCAGCCCCACTCTCGCATTCTTCAGACTTCGTAACAAAGCACCACGCAAGAGAAACTTCGATAACGACACTATAGCGGCAACAGATTTTGCGCGAAAGACGCCGCACGCATTGGTCTACGCAGCACAGTACGGTGTCTACGAGCAAGTGTCTTGGCACCGATGCAATTAAAAACAAAAAAAATAAAGAAAAGGTCGGCTGCGCGCAGACGTTCGCGCGCTTGATTTTGTCGAGACGCACATACCTCATCGCCTGCCCTCGCTGGAGGGCCCTTGCTGAAAGGTAAAAGAATGTCGCTGCCTTTAGTTTTATTCAGGTGGCTTAGTGGCAGCAGTATCAGCTTAAGACGCGGAGTTCAGCCAACGATCATAGTTTCGCACGGTGAAGTTGCGATAGCCAGTGTCGTGTATCTTAAGATATACGATACATTCTGTCATGTATCGGAAATGCAGATACTGATACAGGTCTAGCCATACGTATCATGAGACAGATGCGAGATACCCAAAGAGTATCTAAGACAGTGTCTAAGATACGTGTATCTTCGATACTGCCCAAGACTATATATATATATATATATATATATATATATATATATATATATATATATATATATATATATATATATATATATATATATATATATACTGCAACAGTGACATATAATATTACGGCGCAGTTCGCTACAACGTTGGCGTGAAAGCCGTTCATTGAAAGGCGGCACATAGCCAGTGTAGTTGTGCGCAGCCTGCTTATGCGTTGGGTTGCTGTCCTTGAAGAACCCTTGTGACGTGGCTCCGATTCTGCTCAGCATCGGGGAAATTTAAGGGATCTCTTTTCGGCATTGTAGACGGGCACATTCCCAGTTGCACACACCTAGTCACCCAACGAAGTTGACGTCAACGACTTTCATTGAACAGCGGCACACGCCCTCTGGCACATACTCGGTGACCGAACTTGGCATCAAAGTGGTTCATTTGAGACCATCGCAGACCGAGTTGCGCACACCCAGTGCTCCGAGTCGACGTCAAAGATTTCCTGCGAACGTCGGTGCCTATAGCCAGTCCCTCGTCTGCAGTGACCCATTTGAAAGAGGTTCGTTGAAGAGCGGCACGTATGTACACATTGCCACTTGCTCAGTCACCCAAGTTGGTCCGATGGTTGGCTTCGAACGCTGTTACCTTAACACAGCAGCCCGATGCGCTACCCATTCGACCACGGACTACCCAGTGACCTAAAGATAGGAAAACGGTTGGATGCAAACATGCATAATAAAGACAGCCGTAGATAGTTGGCCCACGGAAAGTGCAAGGAGTACCTTACGAGAATGCTAACGCATCAGTAAACGGCTATAAAGGAGTGCGTGCTTAATAAAATAGAGAACATGGTTCCACACTGTTTTTAATGCGTTGTTTTCCGGATAGCAACCTAACAATATGGCATCCTTTCGCTGCATGAAAGCGCAATGGGTTCCAAATACAGGGTGTCCCAACTATCATGCACCAAGATTTTAAACGCGAAATGCGAAAACACCCGTGTACTTAGATTTAGGTGCACGTTAAAGAACCCCAGGTGGTCGAAATTTCCGGAGTCCCCCACTACGGCGTGCCTCATAATCAGAAAGTGGTTTTGGCACGTAAAAGCCCACAATTAATTAATTAAATTAAAGATTTTAAAATATGCAAATGCCATGTAGTTCGACAGAACCAAGGTGTCTTTTTTTTGCCGTCGCTTGGAGATACTCAGATTATTTTTTTAGCATTGCGCTTAATTGTATACGTAATTAGCCTCAATTAATATTATAATCAGATGAAAAGTGTGAATGGTAAAATTGTATAGAAACATGAATAACTCCTGATACAGCTTTCTGTTGCTCAATACGTACGTGCTACACCAAAGTGTTTTTCCGAGCGTGAAAGAAGCCTGCGAATTCACGCAAAGTTCCTCGAGCGGCCAGTCGCGCGACAACTCTGCGTGCATTCGCGGGCTTCTTTCAGGCTCCGAAAACCATTTTTATGTAGCACGTATTGAGCAACAGAAAGCTGTATCGGGAGTTTTTCATGTTTCTATACAATTTTACCATTCACACTTTTCATCTGATTATAATATTTGAGAAGCTAATTAATTAGTTGAGGCTAATTACGCTTGTAATTAGACGGAATGCATAGTATAATCTAAGTATCTCCAAGCGACGGCAAACAAACAACATTACCTTGGGTCTGTCCAGCTACGGGGTATTTGCGTATTTTTTAATCTTGGTGCATGATAGTTGGTGACACCAAGACCGCAGCAGCACCGACAGGATGCTTAATCGCGTCTTGTTCTTTGTGCAGTTTCTTTGCTGTTCACCTGGAATCTTCAACGCTGGCTTTTCCTCGAGGTGCTTCGAAATGGATGCATCCGTTGACCATGCGCTGCATTCGAAGCTACAGCCTGTGCCCGCGTATGATGGTCTGAGTCCGAACTGCCCTGTCACCTACCTACCCGTGTGACAGCTTTGGTAAGTGCAATAGTAGTCCTATCGTCGCGCCATATGGTTCCAATTTATATGTGACGTCATCGAATGGCCCAATAGGAGCATGCTCGTGGTCAATAACGTAATCGACACAACGCTTAAAAGTCCTGGACCCCGCTTCCCTCGTCAGTGGGCTGCAGGACCGCAGCCATAGATGCCGCAGCAGCACCGACAGGATGCTTAATCGCGTCTTGCTTTTCGTGCAGGTGCGTTACTTTCAACACGTCCATTGTTTGAGATCAGATGAGCGTTGTTTGCTGCTGCTCTCTTGCCCACAGAGTTTTTTTGTCTTGTTTTATGCATGCACTGTTCTGCGCAAATCGGCTTGTCCTTGGCAGTGATGTAGAATTAAATCCCGGTCCTACGAGTAAGACGACTCGTAACACCAGTAAGTCAGACGAAATTTCGTGCTCATCTGAACCTGATATAACTGATAATGACTCCAACAATATTTCCGGAATGCTGACCGAACTATTGGCTGGGCAGAAAATGATGGCTCCTGACATCGCTGACATCAAGGTTTTCCAGCAAAGTATTAACAAGCGTTTTCACGCTCTGGAATCCCGTGTGGCCACACTCGAAAAAACTACCGCTGATCCTCGAGTCTCGTTTGATCATTCTGGTTCTGATGTACGCTCTTTATCTCAGGCCGTTTCGGAACTAATCAAAAAGAATGATGACCTTGAAAATCGCTCCATACGCGACAATATAATTTTGCATGGACTTGGTGAACATAATGCTGAAAACACACACACGCTTTTGTCTAATGTACGCCAATTTTTCGCAGAGAAACTTAATATTGAATGCCCGCCCATCGAACGCTGTCGTAAATTAGCACCAAACGTGAAAACAGATCGCGCCCAGTTATATTACGAGTACTAGACTTAGGAACAAAGTAGAAATTATGAAAATGGTCTCAAAGCTTAAAGGAACAAAGATTACTGAAGATTTCTCGGCTAATGTACGTGTCATTCGCAAAAAGCTAAGGGCAGCAACCTCTTCTTTTCGTGGCCATGGCTCTGTGGTGAGGTTGCGTTAATACCACGTTTTTATAAATGGTTTCCGCTACACGTGGAATGATACAGCTAACGCCCTATAGTTGACAATTCACGTCTCGCTGCAAACACCGTAGTGAACAATTCCAGTCTTTCTGAAGGCTTGCAAAGCACTCTCCCGGCTATGTCGTCATCACAGTGACGTATCCGCAACTCCTACAAGCTTACTTTCTTGAATTTGAATGCAAGAAGTCTAGTAAATAAGTTCCCGCAGTTTCTTTCCCTGGTAGCCTCCTATTCCCCTCATTTCATTTGTGTCACTGAAACCTGGCTTCACGATCACATATATGACTCTGAAATCACTCTACCCGGCTATGTAACTGTCCGATCAGACCACAAAACTGGCAGGGGAGGCGGTGCCGCCCTTTTTTTTTCAAATCTGACCTAAAGTTTCCGGTTATCTATCCTCCAGCAGATCTTGAGTCTGTTTGGTGTAAATTGTACCTAGGCAAAAAAAAAACAATCATAGTCTCTGTTTTATACCATCCACCTGCCTCCTCATCCCGATAACCTTTTTCCCCTTTCTCGCTGATTATATCAACACACACAGTTTTCATGCATCTAGTTTAGTTCCAATGGAAGGTTTTAACACACCAGATATTCACCGGCCCTCACTAACGCATCGCAGTTCTTTAGGTAGCGAACTAATTAACTTTTCTTTATCTTTTGGGCTTACACAAGTAGTTGATGGCGCAACAAGACAAAACGCACTTCTTGACCTGGTGTTCATTAGTTCAGACCTTGTCTGACTGTGAAATTGCTCACGGAATTTCAGATCACAAGGCAGTGTTTATATCGCTAAACTGCACAGTCTGTAAACCGCGTGTCGAAATTCAAACTTTTTTCGACTTTAATCGCTCTGACGACTCGTCTATTCTGGAAGTTCAGAATTCAGAACGTTTCGAATCGTTTTGCGCACTCAGTAAAGGTTGTGACGTGAATACACTAGTTCGCCAATTTGAAAACATTACAAAGCTGTGTAATCAACGCTTTGTTCCGTTAAAAACTAAGAAAGAAAATCGTGCCATTTCTTGAATGACTAGAGAAATTTTGCAGTTATCGCGCCGCGTTAGAAGACTGAGACGCTCAAAACGCAGTAATGACCCAGATGCAATTGCTAAATTCGCCTCTGCCATGCAAAGAGGAACTAAATTTGAAAATGAATATGGCCAAAAATTTTTTCTTTCATGTCGAGCTGCCAGGATTGCTAAAAAATAATCCTCGGAAGTTCTGGCGTTTTGTCATGCCTACTACTGATTCATCATCTTCATTTACTATCAATGATGAAATTCTAAACTATCCTGCACGAATCTCCAATGCATTCAATGAATATTTTCATTCTATGTACGCAAACGATTCTCATGTCTACCCTGCTTTTGATAATGATTCAGATTTATCTACTTCCGACATTGCCGCTGATGTTAATGGCGTACTTAATTTGGTTTTAAATTTCGACACAAAAAAGTCTAGTGGCTCTGATGGTATTTCAAATACGTTTTTACTTCGCTATTCACAGTGAACATCACGCTATCTTGAAATTATATTGAATAAGTCTCTAGAAACAGGAATCGTTCCTTCATCGTGGAAACTCGCAAGAGTAATACCCTTGTATAAAACAGGTAACAAGACAGACGCAACGAATTACAGACCAATTTCTTTTCCTTCCCAATCGTGCAGAATGCTGGAACATATTATTTATCAACACGTAATAGATTTTCTTGAGTCGAACAACATTCTAACTAATGTTCAGCATGGCTTTACACGTGGTTTCAATACTATCACGCCGTTAACCGACTTCACCCATGACATTGCTTATCAATTGGATCTCGGTAAACATATTGACGCTATCTACATTGATTTTTCTAAAGCTTTCGATTCATCACTTTATTCTCACCTCTTGCAAAAATTAAATGCGACACTAAGAAATTCCCGTCTGGTCGATTGGATTGCTAGTTTCCTTTCCAACCGGTCCCAACACGTCGACTTTAGTTTTGCATGGTCATCCATACTTGAAGTAGGCTCCGGGATTCATCAAGGATCCATCCGGGGTCCTTTATTGTTTTGAATTTATGTCAATGACCTCCCAAAAAATGTTTCCTCCAGCATTCGTCTTTATGCTAACGATTGCGTCTTATACGACGTGATAGACGCTGCGACTAGTTGTAAGCGACTGAACGATTCCTTTGTCTCTTTCGGTGCTTGGTGTGAAAATTGGAAAATGAACATTAATTTTAAAAGAACGGTTCTTTTGTCCTTCACGAAAAGAGCAGCACCTGTAATTGCCACATATGCCTTGAATGGGTCACATTTAACCAGAATTCGACAATACAAATACCTTGGTGTAACATTTACTCACAATCTCTCATGGACTACACACATTGACCAAACATGTTCAAAGGCCCTAAAACAACTTGGATACCTACGTCGTGCTATGCAAACGGCTCTGAAGGCAACTAAACTGTTAATCTATAAAACTCTTGTTCGCCCCGTTGTCGATTATGCCGCAACAGTCTGGTCACCCCATAAGCAAAACAACATAATCAAACTAGAAGCAGTTCAGAAAAAAGCCGTGCGTTTCATTTTTCATCGCTATGACCGCTATTTTTCACCCTCGTCTGCCCTTACTACGCTGAAACTAGCATTACTTTCAGTACGTCATGATTCGGAATTATTAAAATTTTTGAACAACATAATTAACAAGTCCTATCGTACCTCAAACACAGCTTGCATATCTTTCACCAAGCCTTCTTGCACGCGTAACTTTCCCGAGCTTAATCTGAACCCTTTCTATGCCCGTATAAATACTTTCAAGTAAGCTTCTTACCCCCACACAATAGAAGTATGCAATTCCTTACCTGGCTGCCTTCGTTCACTCCCGATAAGCGAATTCGAAAGTGCTCTCTATGAAAACCATTATGAATAACTACTTAAATGAGGTTTAGCTTATACTTTATGTGTATGCATTTCGCTGTTTCGCTACATTTAAGAATCGATGAAAATGATTTTCCAGTTCTTTGACTGCCGTACAAATGTTGTAAGAGTCATTGTTGATTTCACTTTATTTTTTGTTCACCACTGTTTTTACCCACTCCTGCAATAGCCCTCCTGTGGGGCTGTAGTATGTTTAAATAAATAAATAAATAAATAAATAAATAAATACATCGTACTACAACGCTTTGAATCGCATTTCAAAGTGGCTTTGATATTGGTGCAAGGTTACCAGGGGCGCTATAACGTAAAACTATTCCAAACTTTTCTATTCCAATTCTGCTATCAGCCCTCCACGATTAGTCAAAAACTTTTTTCGACCACCCCCACTTCACCTGTCTGTCACGCGACGCCACGAAAACCACGATACCTCCCCATCTGATATGATGTGCACACACTGAGTATGCATGATTTGGCACAAAAAAGAAAAACAGTTATTTCTGATTCTACCCCTTTTCGCCATTAGCCCTCGGCTATTGGTAAAAAGTTTTCGGGCTGCACCCACTTCACCTGCCTGTCACGCGACGTCACAAAACCGCACAAACTCACCGCGTCAAAGTGACGTGTACGCGATAAAGATGCATTAATATGCCGAACAAAACTGAATTTTCTTCGGAATAGCCGCAGGCTGCCCCGTTCCGAAAGGAATAAAAGATGGCTGCCGCCGATCGCTGAGACGCTGGCTACTCGCACCTGCCGGAGAGCATGGGTGTATTTGCGTATAATAAAGCTTGAATAAAGGGAAAATGAGACATCCACCTGTTCGTAGCAATTGCTACAAAGGAAACCCATACGGGTTCCTCGAAAGAAAAGCCTCAAAGTTGAAGAAAAATTCGTCCTGGTCCGGGACTCGAACCCGGGACCACCGCCTTTCCGGGGCAGCCGCTCTACCATCTGAGCTAACCAGGCGGCTAGCAGATGGTAGGGCGAAGTCGAATTTGTCGACAACACGAAGCAAAGGCAAGAGTTTCTTGCCTTTGCTTCGTGTTGTCGACAAATTCGACTTCGCCCTACCATCTGCTAGCCGCCTGGTTAGCTCAGATGGTAGAGCGGCTGCCCCGGAAAGGCGGTGGTCCCGGGTTCGAGTCCCGGACCAGGACGAATTTTTCTTCAACTTTGAGGCTTTTCTTTCGAGGAACCCGTATGGGTTTCCTTTGTAGCAATTGCTACGAACAGGTGGATGTCTCATTTTCCCTTTATTCATTACTTCTCTCCACCTTGCGGGATTCCGCAGAACTACTACGTCATAATAAAGCTTCTTGCGTGGCCGTGTAACGTTTTCTAGCCCTTTCGGCACGTTTACCACCTCATTCTGCCAACTCTTCTTTGCTGAGGGTCAGTTTTAGCGTCTTTCTTAAGCTTCCGTTGCATGCCGCCGCGCTTTCGACCAGCCACCATAAGCTAAGTAAGGGAAAGCCGACCAATCGCAGACGCCGGCACCACCCTCTTCATCCGGTTATTGAGTTTCAGTGCACTGGCTCTGCCCCAGCGGGTCCGTCTCCACTTGAGCGTTCTCCTCGCCTCTTGTCAGCCAATTAGATACGACAAGCCGCTCAGTGTAGGCAATGTTATTCGTTTTTCAAGCAAACAAAACTGACCTCCTATGGACGAGGAGAGCGTTTGATTGGTGTGTACAGACAACCCTGTTGGTGACCGCCCGGTGCTTGCGTCGGTGGTTACGGAAATTTGACGTCAGGAGATTGGAATAGAAACATGTTGGAATAGTTTTACGTTATAGGGCCCTAGATCACACAACTTTTCGTTAAAGACTATTTGAAGAGATGAGTATGTAGGGCACGAGTCTCAAAGCTCAGCATGAATTCATAACTTTAAGCATGCAGCTGTGATCATCAAAGATCTATTCTAAAATATGTGGGACCTGAGTGGCCGATACCGCTGCCGTTCAGCTCGAGCATCAGGGCGTTGTAGATGTGAATTTATAACCTAGACGCTAGTGGCACATACCCACTCTGGGGGATTGGCCAAGAATCGGGTAGTTCCATATAACAATAAGAAAAAGAATTATAAGATAACTGCAAACAAAATTGGTGAATGTTTATATGGGAAGTAATAGATAGAATAATAGGAAGTAATAGATAGAGTCGAAAAATCCTGGATCGCATCGCCAACCTTCCTTTCGCTGTACCCAAGGCTCGAGGCCCCCAGAGATAGTAAATTTTCAACATTTAAGTGCAATCTAAAAAGGCGGAACGGCGTTTCTAATGTTAGTTTTCGCAATTCAGAATATATTTGACAATCAATGAGAAAATGATCTATTGTTTCATGTTCTCCGCAAGAGGGACAGTTCGGCGAGGGAGCCAGACCAGCTCTGTGTAGGTAAAATTTTAGAAACTGAATTTGGCAGCGTAGTCTAGTGATTGCGACTTCAAGTGCTCGCGTTTGACAGAGTTTACTATCCCAATAATGTGACAAGTGCTGACAATCTTTAGAGCTTGTTAAAGAAGAGGCTTGAAATTGACGCAGCGTCATTTGCCTCCAAATCTCGCCGCTATGATGAAAGCTGATGTCTGTAGGATTTCAGTGACTGGGCCATGCGGGGACGCATTTGCCAACAAATCTGCCATTTCGTTTAGAATTAGGCCCTTTTTTTTCTGGTACCCAAACCAATCTAATCAAAGCTAAATGAAGGGCCTTAACGATTTGAAAGCTCGCAAAACTTGGGAGTCATCAGAAGCACACGGAAGCAGGAGCACAGCGACAGAGAATCCGTCAAGACCAATGTTGAACGCGTTGATGTACTAAGTTTACGAAGGGCTAGAATTGCAGATAAAAATTATGCTAGAAAAATCGGTACGAAGTCTGGGACGGGAAGAGAAAACGAGCAATCGAGAATAGGAGAAAATATTCCGATTCCACACTTTTCTTCGTTTAGGGAAGCGTCAGTGGCAACAACTGTCTTGATCGGTATGTGCAAAAAGTAATCATTTAAAATGCCCCTCACCAGGTCGGACCATTTGGAGCTGACAAGCGCAGAGCATACAATGCGCGCCAACGATCGTGTTTGCAAAAAATTACATCGCTGCGCGCCGTGGAAAGGTCTGAAACTTCAATCCGAACGCCGTTTACCCTTCTCGCGGCCGCTGCGCTCCAAGCCGGACGGTGACATACTCGCGTCCCGCGCCTACGTACACGGGTCCGTAGTGTGACGCCGCTCGTGGTGGCACGTGACTTCAAGAATTATTCAAGACACCATCTGTTATTTGTTTGATCTGTTGATTGAATTGACGAATTGAACTTTAGAGAAAAAAAACCGCGCAAACGGAATGTCTGCGTGTTTTTTTGTTTTACTTCGCATCGAAGCAAGAAAGATGTACTTCCGCTTCGTCTGCTTGTTCGCACGGTCGTGCAGTCACGTGCGCAGGTACTGAATGAGTGAGTGAGAAAACGTTATTTCGAATCGGAACTATCCGCGTCCGGCGAGTTTGTGGGCTGGGGCGCCCGTCGAGGTTACGGCCAAGAGTTCTTGCCTCTCGGCGGCTTCCTTTGCCCGCTGGATTGCCCAGACTTGGTCTTCTAGGTTTGAGCTGAGCAGCGCGGCCTGCCATCGCGCGCGGAGGCTGTCGATGGAGGCTGCGCTGGCATTGTCCTGTATTAGTTCCTCGATGGCATTCCCATAGCATGTGTTGTAGCGTGCCTCTGGTTCCACATACTTTGCATCTATCTGTTGTGTATATTTCTGGATAAATAGCGTGCATTAGTATCGGACTCTTGTAGGATTTAGTTTGTAGTTGTCGCCACTGGACAACTTGCGATCTAGTGAGTTGTGGATGGGGTGGAGGGTAAGTGCATCTTTGCATCTTGTAATGGTTGGTGATGTCGCTGAACCCGGTCAATCTGTCTTCCCATTCCCATACTTCGGAGGGCCCTGTCGAGGGGTCTACGTTCATTGCAGCTCAGAAAGTCAGCCCTCGAGCTACGTTGTATGCCTCCGCGTTAGGGTTGTCCTCTCCCGTTGAGTCGGTGGTGTGGGCTGGTATCCATAGGATTTGGACGCACCTGTCTTCCCTTGTTGGTTTGCCTTTTATGAGTATGTTTAGCGCCTCAGCTGAGATCCGGCCGTTCGCGAAGTTGCGTACTGCCGTCTGGGAATCGCTGATTATATAGCATATAGTTGGTTTCGGCAGGTACTGAAACTATGCCATTTTTTACCGTATTCCAGCACCGAGATCATGCTCTGGAATCCTCTTGTTCTGCCTCAGTATTCGTGTAGCCCTGAATTATACCGCTAGTCATTTTTCCTTGTGCAGAGCGCGCAAATCATGCGCTTCGCGAAACGAGACAACAGCTCGCGCGCTAAGTCGTCTGCGGAAATGCGTAGCGCCGAAAAAAAAAAGCGAGGAGAAAAAAAAATGAAGGCGGGGCCTGTGACGTATGCGTCACGCCATCCTCTAGTTCCGGTATGGGAGAACGCAGGGAAGGAATTTCGCTTGCGGAGGCTAGACGGACGAGTGGAGAGAGCGTCTTGCTTGGCAGTGGAGCCCGCCTGCAGAAATCAGGAGTACGCGGCACTGAAATATTTCTATCTCGACTATTAATGAGCCGATTTGAAAACATATTGTGGCAGAACGCTCCCTAGATGACATGTAACAACTTCCAGCGCATAACGAAAATTTGCCATGGGGCCTGGCGAGGGGCCCTTTAAGATAAAGCTTAACATACGTTAAGATGGTGCCTATGCATTTTTAGGGAATATATAATCGAACTGAACTTTAATGGAATTGGTGTTGCAACAAACAGGGGCCACCTCACGAATTTGGACGTTTATTTGATCTAGAAGAGTTTTTTATAGAAAATAATTCGAGGTGTGTGGAATCGCGGCCGTTTTGAGCCAAAAATCAAATCTGGCTAGGAGATAAAAACGGTTTCTGAACGCCTTATAGGGGATTCATATAGCCTTAGAAATGATCGTGCAGCTAATATTCAAACCGCGTTACAAGAGAATGGATCCTAGCTTCCAGATATAAAACTTCATTCGCTACAAACTTAGGCATTCCTAAACCTTGTCGCAAGGCCTGCCCCTCCAGAGGAGCAAGGGGGCGAAGTTTATATGCAGGTGCTCCAGAGCACAATACTCACTCAAATTCCAATACTGGGCGAGTATACATGCGGTATGTTGATAACAGCGTTCTTCTTCGCATTCCTGATCGACTATTGCTCAGCCTACATAGCAAACCAACCGCACGAACACCCTTTGCTCTAGTATAGTCAATGTGCGCCTTCCAAGACAGAGAACATATTATGAGAAGCCAACAAACAAAGACAGCGTCTTTTTTGGTCTCTCCTGATATGATTAATAAAAATCTGGCCCTTCAGTTAACCCCCTTTCTTCTCGTTAATACATAGAAAAGTCATACATCACGCCAAGATACTTGACAGTCTCTACTTGTGGCATGACATCAAGATAAGAGAAACATATATAGGTTCCTTTAATGAAATTGCGAGACGTTGAGACAGAGATGCATCGCATCAAGCCATGTTTATATAGCAGACAAGTATGTCCGTAATATGTTATAAAGATTTTGGGTGTCATCTGCCAACGAGAAAAACGCTATGTCATCAGTATACACGTAAATATGTACATCATCATGACATGGGATGGAGTTCATTAGTATATTAAGACTGGCGAAGGTACCGCCTCTTGTGGAACGCCTATCTTGTCGGCGCGTACCTAGCCGAAGAAATGCCGCTTCGGAAGCAATGAAATTCTTTAGTCCTTAAAAAAATTATGCACACAATGGTTGAAGATATTTTGGAAAGTGAATGTTCCGAAGCTGATTGAGCAATATCACATGCTCAACACTATCATATATTTTTGAGATGTCTAGAGTGACTAATGCCGCATACGGCCTTTGGCGCAGTGCCAATTGAATACGGTCTTCAAGGTCAATATGGAGCCTGCCATATTGAGCACTGTGATCTGAAAACGATTTGTTTAGGACTCAGGATCGATCGCTCATTAAGGAAATTTATAACACGAATATTTATCACTCGTTCAGTCAATTTTACGAAATTTCAACTTAACGCGGTAGTTCTAATATTGTCTAACACATGACCGTCACTCGGATTTTTAAGCTAGGCAATTTCCACTCGTTAGCAATTTTCCACTCCGATAGAAGCCGTGCCCTTCTGACGGAATAATTGATAATGAATAATGTTGTGATTCTTTATATAAAATTTTCAACGTGGACGAAGTGATTCCATCCGGACCCGTAGCCGCTGATGGAAAACTTAGTAAAACATCTGATAATTTATTTAGTCTTGGAGATTTCCGTGAAACCTTCTTTAGTTGGTGATATCAGTGCATCTAACGGAATTCGGGAAGAAAAGCGACGTTCTAAGGCTCTAGCGATTACCTCCAATGAATTCTTAATTTATTCATGAGACAAAACTGCCGATTCTGCATCTATCGGCCGCGGAATCTTTTTCTCGGTGCGCAGAAAGCTACACAGTGCGCGTTTATTATTTAATTTAGAAAGAAATTAAAAATGCTTAATGTCATACTTATCCTTTGCCTTCAACACTGTCTGTCTAAAAGTGTCAGTATACAATTTGTAATGCATCCAGTTTTGAGGGCTTTGATTCTGCAACATTTCTTTTCTAGCTTTCTTTTTTCGCCTATAGTCACGGGAACAATCATCGATCCACCTAGGAGAAAATACAGATTTTTCCGGAGAATCTTTTAAAGCAGGACAAGTGCTCAATGCTTTTTATTTTTGACTAGTCAGAGAAGCCAATGAGGATCGCAAGGAATATTGAAATTTACTGTAATTTTTAAAATTACGCTTGTTAGAAACTGAGGAGATTACAGGATGTATAATATCAAAAGTGACTGGTATGTGGTCGCTATTTGTGGCATAATCAAGAGTCGACCAGGCGGACAGAGAGAGGCTGGAGCTTGCGAAAGTTAAGTCAAGGGCATAAGCAGCCCGACGTCTGACGAAAGCAGATCGTCCTGAATTTACACAATTAAGATTGTTGTCCTGGGACCAATCCCACAAACGAGTGCCACTCTAGTCTGTTTTTAAACTCCATCTAACGTGATTGGATTTAAAGTTCCCCGCTAGTAGAATAACCTTTCCGCAAGTAGTAATTATAGTATTCAAAGGGCGCGCGTCATGAACCCCTGAAGGAAAATAGGCATTGGCTATAAAAAAAAAATGTCCGACAGGCCGGCATTCTCATGTTTAACACTGGTATTTCAAACTCGTGGGACAGGAGCTGTAGGACTATCTTTGCCGTGTGGCGAATTCTGGATGATAAATTCTGGTGTGAGTAAACAACCTCCTCTCGAAGATCGATCTAATCGGAACGAACGATAATTTTTTAATGAAAATTTCAATCTGGAGCGAGCCATGTTTCTTGTAAGAAGGTTATATCAGGGTTTAATTGAACGGTAAGACAATGTAAATATGTGTAAGCAGCAAATATCGAACGACATTTCCATTGCAATACTCTCAAGGATCCTGTTTTGAGGATAGTATTGCAGTAGCAACTACCTTCTCCAAAATGTTCTCCCTAAAAACCTTACTGGGCGGAGACTTTTGGACTTATTCCGAGGGGACATGGAAGAAGCCCGGTTCAATGGAGACCGGCTCCGTTCCTGAGCCGGTGCGTCGAGTTCAACGTCTGTGGAGACGTGCAAGTCTAACATATGCTGTTGGCCAGGATTCGACGAAGACTCAGAGGTAGCTTGGCCATTTTCCGAAGGAAACGCGCCAACGTTATTTTTATCCTTAATTTATGTATTAAGTGGCAGTGTAGAGGTGCCACGAGTTAGTACTGGAGTTATCTGCAGAAGGTGAGCAATCTAGTTACCTACCACTTGATATATGCATTCTGATATGATGACTACTAATCGCTCCATTGCGTTTGCGATTGCTTTTCCAAATGCAGTGTCGATTTCCTGCGAAATAATCGTGTCTGTGAAAGAAGGCTGACGTGCTGTTACGCCAGCGTAGCCGTGAGCCCTCTCCTTAACAATGGTCTTCTCTCCTAGAACACCTCCTCTTGACAATTATTTCTAACACCAGCGTTTCTTGCACTCGAGCTGGGCAGTTTGAATAGTCAGCAGAGTGTGATCCACCACAAAGGCAACACTTCTAGTCTTGGACCATACAATCACCGTTAGAGTGACCCTATAACCACATGTGCAGCATCATGAAGCAGATTTACAACCGCCAGGACAATGGCCATATCGCCAGCAATTCCGCCATTGTACGCGACGTGACGCCAGAGGATCGACTTTGAACACTAAAGGCCAGTCTTTAATTTCCCATGGACAAGCATTTCCGGCAAAAGTCGCAATCTCTGACTCAATGGGGTCTCTCTTATTGTCCACAACGCGACTAAAGCGGTAAACAGCTACCAAGCTTCCCATAGCTTCTACCAGGTCTCAGATGGGCTTAGTTGACAGTCGACGCCACGCACGACGCCCTTTGTGCATGCGAGGTGTGGTGAAATATACGCACTCACCGGGATGGATGCAAACGAGGAACATTTCAGCAGGTCCGCTATACATGTCTGCTCTGGCGACCTGCACACTATCCCACCTCGACCAAACTGCCGGACATCAGTGATGCTGTGGTAGTTAGGAGTCACCACATGTAGTTGTTCTTGGATAGCTTTAGGGTTGTTCAAACTGATAGAGCCCCAGCCAAGGTCACCAGTGCGACAGTAATGCTGCTCACTCCGTTGTGGAGAAAGAGGTCAAGAGGTAGCTCATAATTTTGAAGAGCGGCTGTCCAAGGGGAACTCCCCAATTCCTGGACACCAGTGCGGTATCAAATAGACTGGAAAAATCATGACCCCTTCCACTCTCTGAAGGTGGGTGACCAGCGAAGCTGTTTAGCACACAACACAGAGGTGATGGGTGGTCATCGTGATGAAAGGTACGCACGCACATTTATTGTCTTGATCGGTGGTCAATATTTGACTCGCAACTACAAGCACATTCTTTGATAATGTCAAATCGATGCACGTAGGCCACTGGATGATTGGTTGGGCCGGATCGGTACAGCATCGCAAGCGATATGTCTGCAACACGAAAGACGTAAACCACTCCCTTTTCGGTCCCGACTCATCCAAATTGAAATCACCGACAACAATCACAAGGGTAGTGTCATCGCAACTAATCCACGCAAAGTCAGTAGCCGTGAACCCTACGGGGCTATGAGTCATTGCATCTTTTGCTTCCTTTAGGGGGTATGAACCATTGCTTACGGAGGTATGAGCCATTGATCATGACAGTTTTTGACATGCTGTTTTGTACGTTGTATGCGTGATCAGAATGAATGTAAGCACTGTTCGCTTCACTTGGCTGAGTGCTTGTAGCCTCTACCTTACGGGGCAATGAGCCATTGCATTTTTTGCTTGCTTGCGGAGGTATGAGTTCCTACCGGGGCATGAGCCATTTATGATTATAGTTTTTGTTCACGGAGAACAAAAATGCACGGAACCCTAGCCATATACAGCCTCGTTGTAATAAAGAAAATGGGTTGCTTCAACCTAAAATGAAAAAAGAATTAGAGAGTAATCAACAAACTAACGAAAAATTACACGGTACTTAACCAACTCATTTCAGAGTGCAAGCCAAGAGGAGCTAGATCCGACACCCAGCGTGTTCGTTTGGTTTGGTGCCTACAATTATGGCTCAACCCACTACGGGGGGATCGGCCATGAATCGGGCGTGTTCCTTTCTCGCGCTACCTGCACGCGAGACTTCTTTGCTGGCTCTGGAGACGATAGTCGCGCCGCTACAAAAGCCCGCAGATCCAACGCCCTGTGGGAATCATGTTATGCGAAACTGTGTGCGGCGTGCCTACCAAGTTAACGAAACGACCAGGAGAGCACCAAGACGTATACGGTTGTTTCGTGACCTACATGACACGCATGTCATGACCTATCGTTTATGTTCGTCATACGCTCTTTTCATACTATGCCAATTTTGGTATATACCAAGTTAGCGAAACGACCATGAGAGCACCAAGACTTGGGCGGCTGTTTCATGCCCTACATGACGCGTATGTCATGACATTCACGTCATGACCTATCATTTATGTTCGTCATGCTGATACAACCTCGACCGGGTGAGGTGTGTCTTCACCGCAAGAATCAGGAAACTACGGCGAAGCCGGGCATCGTGATGATGAAAAAAGTAGAAAGGAATGTATTCACTTCATTGGTACATGGTTGCGACTCTTATCCGAGTCTTGAGCAGTTCTGCTTTAACACGGGGGCCAGGACGGCCTTAAATAACCCCTCTTTCGCTCGTTGAGGGAATCCACTGGCCAATCACAAACGCCGAATTGCTCACCACCTCTGTCGCCACTCAATGGTCGTCAGCGTGCTGCTCGGACTGCTCATGTCTTCAACGAGCTCCTCATGTTCGTGGTACACCTGTCTCCAACGTGTCACAATAGGAGGCAACCGCCTGTCTTCGACGCTTTCTCCCAGGGGTTGTCGACGAGGGCCCTTTCACCGATGAGTGGCCAGTTCGTGACGGTCAAGAGGACGACGTTGCTGTCTTGAAGAGAAGTGAATTATGAGGCGTGAACATGAACCGTTACAGCTTCTCGTTGCTGGTGGGGCACCCCCCGTGGCCAGATGTGGTAGTCGATGATTTCTTCGAAAACTTAGGTTGATCATAACAGCCCATCTCCCCGTCGCCAGATGTGGTAGTCGATGGCTTCTTGGAAAACTGAGGTCGATCATAAGAAACAAACAAAAAATTTTACGTGTCAAAACCACTTTCTGATTATGAGGCACGCCGTAGTGGAGGACTCCGGAAATTTCGACCACCTGGGGTTCTTTAACGTGCACCTAAATCTAAGTACACGGGCGTTTTCGCATTTCTCCCCCATCGAAATGGATTATAAGAATACACTCTTGTCATACTATGCCGATTTTGGTATTTTATTTATTTATTTATTTATTTATTTATTTATTTATTTATTTATTTATTTATTTATTTATTTATTACTGTCAAAGCGGCAAATGTTCGCCAAGAAATGCTTCGCATTTAAGGATACCAAGACAGTTCCAACACGTGTACGAGTGTCAAAAACGGCGTAGTGCAGGAACGAAGATTTCGAGGAAGGCGCATACGTGCGCAGCGAAACTGTTTGTGGCTAGGGTTCCGCTCATTTTTCATGTCTGTCAACAAAATTATGTGAGCAAAAACTACCATCATCAACAGTGGCTCGTGCCACTGCTCGCGCGTTCGTCGCCTTCTTCCAGTGCTGGCTCCGTTGCCGCCCATCATGCCAGCCTTCCCATACTGCCTCTCGCTCTGCGAAGACGCTGCCGGTACAGGTCCACTACAGTAACTCTATGACCCACTGCCAGTCGCTGGCATGATTTCGGTCTCAAATTCTTTGCCTCAGTATATCGCTTGCGCCTTCGTCGTCCTCTTCTTCCACAGCTGGCTTCGGTGCCACTCATCATGCTAGCGTTCCCATACTGCCCTTCCCTCTGCGAAGGCGCTGACGGCTCTGGCCCACTGCCGCTCGGTGCGGTGATTTCGGTCTCCGATTCTTGGCCTCAGTATGTCGCGAAATTAAAACAGGAATGTATATAATGAATGCATAACACAAACGAACGCGGATGTATAAAAATAAATTTGTGTGCTTACCTTTCGTCATGATGACCACCGATCGAGACAGTAAATGTGTTCGTACCTTTATTCAAAATTCTGTGTCACCTCATGCTAAAACTCTTCCACTTACTAGTTCCTGCCCATGTGCAATGTATTCATTTGATTTGGGTGCCTGGTCATGAAGGTTTGTTTTTTAATGAAACTGCCGATTCACTGGCACATGCATCACTAGCGGGCCCTGTTCTTCCTATTCTACCAGTGACAGCACAGATGACGGCGGCAAGATTTCGGATGAGATCAATTAGATCAGCCTTATCAAACCCACATTTGACAGCTTCTCCAGAGTATAAACACCTGGCATTTCCCTGGCATAGCGAATCTTGTTACACAAAGATGCTTGAGGTCTGCCTCACCAAATTGCGCTGCCGCATTCCCTCCCTAAATTTCTGTTTACACAGGTCGGGTTTGGTTCCCTCTCCCCTTTGTTCTTTTGTGAGGAGGAGGAGACGATACAGCACTTTCTTCTATCTTGTCGCCGCTTTGCTGCGTTAAGAAAAAGATTGTTGGAGATACCTTTTCGAAGAATTGGCCTGGACTTGACAGAACCTGCAATTCTTTCGTTCGGGGCCTCCACTTTGGGATTCAGCCACAGGGATGCATGCTTCGCTGTACAAACATTCCTTACAGAATCTAAACGAATGCCCTGCTAAATTCTATTTTTTTATTACTTTTAAATTAATTATTACTCATTCAACAGCACCTTCCTGATTTTATTTTAGCCGGTAATTCAACCCTATTCAGTGCTATTCCCATAGATATTAGGAAATTTATGCTCTATATTATTTTGGAATAATCCACCCATTTCTTGACCATTCCCCCATCGTGGGTAGGAGCCACACGTGCCACAGGCTACAACAACAACAACAACAACAACATCACCTCTTCGTCGTGTGCTACACAGCTTCGCTGGCCGTACACCTTCACAGAGTGGAATGGCTCATGAATTTTTTTAGTACTTAATATCTCAAAAGTTTACTTAATAGCCCGAAAGCTGATCAATTCGTAGTAAAAAGTTTGGACTAATATTTTTTAGGCAGACTTCGTGTTAGACTTACTTTCACACGAGAGGTAACGTTCAGCTCAAAAAACTTCTAAAAATATCGGAATGTCAAAATTATATTCGCTGTGAGTGGATATTTAACCGGACTGCTAATAAACGTTTCTTAAGCCCTTTTAGCTATCACACACGTATGTTAAATCCAACATCCCCTCTTCGTGTACTTGTTCGCTCATCTCTAGTGTCCAATGTATTTTGTGGCCGCTTGGTGTTAAGGAGGAGCGGCTCGAATGCAGCACTTGTTGCTGACGCGTCAGCTGCTCGCTTAGTCATCATTTGTTGCCCATTTCTAATTTATGTATCAATAAACCCGCAGGATTCGTTATCTAAATTAATTAAATGCGTGCGTACCAAGTACAACTATAAATAAAATCGCTCAATATTAACTCTAAGACCTGTTAAGCGGCGTCCGCAGTCCTGTGGGACCGTCATAAGCGGACTTATTTACGTGCCACTTTCACTTTAAGATTGCCCCGAAATACCGTAATCACATTCATCGTACAATAACGTTTTTGCTGCGACAGCAATTAAACGCTCGAAACCTGTGTTTATTTTGCCCGTCCGTCCGTCCGTTTCTTCCTTTATGTCGTCGTCGACGTCGTCTAGTCGTCGTCATTATCGGATCGCCATCAAGCCTTCTCATCCTCAGTTCCGCCCCAGTCATCGGACGAAAAAAAAAAGAAAATTTTGCCCACCGCCGCCACTGCATATAAATGTGGGTTTAAAGCTCTATATACGCGGCAAATGAAGTGATTTGTGTGTAGAAAGGCCTCTTTAGGGTCGGCTCTCACAAAATCCCAAATACATTACTTAAGTAAGCGTAAAGAAGAAAAAGAAAGCAAACAAGACGAAAAATATACACACGTACTACCCACATGAACACAAGTCATACAAACAGTGTCACTCTACAGGCACGAGCATCGGAAGCACGCCCGCGCACTTCATCCCATAGGAGGGGTGGGGAGTTTACACAGCGCCTTTCGCGTATACGTATTTGCATAACCTACATTTGCACATAAATCATGCCTCGGAAAGAACAACACGGCCGCGACAAGAAAACGCAAAAAAAAAGAGAGAGATGTAGAAGGATAACAGTGTAGAGCAGAAAAATCAGGCAATTTAACTCGCACGCAGTCCACGAGGTTCGCGTCGACTAAAAAAATCGCAAAGGGCACTAACGGAAGGTATTTTCACATCAGAGAATAACCGCGGCACAAGCACTTTGCTCGCTATGAGAAGACATCTATCGAGGATCTTCAAACTGTCGCACGGGAGAACCCGCTGCTGGTCATATTGAGGGCACTATATGATAATATTATCGACTGAAGCATCGGGGATGTCACCGAAACTTACACGTTCTTCCTATGATGCGGCACAAGAAGTAAGGCGTGTAGCGAGAGAGAGAGAGAGAGAGGGGGCATGGAGGTTAACCAGATGGGTAGATTCGGTTTGCTACTCTACGCTGGGGAGAGAGGGGAGGGGGAGGTAAAGTGATAGCAAAGTACAGTTAAAGAAAGAAAGGCGTGGTAGGCTATATGTATACTATACGTCTAAGCGATGAAGGAGCGTGTCGAACGTGCAGTCAGTGTTTTGGTCGTGTGAGAACCGCAGGAATGGGTCAACTTGGCGCTGTAGCGAAGACTTTGCTCGCTGCTCAAACCACGTGTCCTTTCAGAGTATTGCGCCGCAGCGTGCGAAGAACTTTCTTCGCGTCTGATACAGATAATGTAACGGGAGTCAGGGTATTTAATCAGTTCAGTTTCGCAAATATGTGCGCGCGGAAGTACTTGCGTGGACCCCGCCCACTCGTGTGCGTGATGAGTGAGTGCCCAAGTACCGAAGGGGGCTTTTGTTGACATTTTTTCTTCTTGTTTCCTTCCTTTTTCTTCTTTTCTTGCCGGAGCAGTGTATTTAGAATTTTGGGATAGACGGCCCTAAAAGGGCCACCTTGCCATTTTTCTGCACTTAAAATAAAAAAAACTGATCTGTAAATAAGTAGTCAGCCTCGCCAGAGCAGGAAAAGAAAAGAAAATTAGGAAATAGCAAATTGAAAATGTGGAAAAGCCGATAATAAGAACATTAGACGTACAGAATAGAAAACAAAGAAATCCTGAGAGATAAGGAAGTGATACATTAACATAGCAAAGCGTTATCAGGTTGATCATTAAGTTTCCTGTGTGCGATCGCAGATATGGCCCCGCAAACGTTTCTACAGTTGAAGCTCACTGCGTGAGAAAACACAACCGGACTACATATGCTCAACCCAAAACTACTAAACTGAACTGGCAGAATTCTCGTTCTTTGAGTAAAAAGGCTGCGTCAGTTTAAAAAAAATGTGTGTCCGACAGATTCCTGTCCATTACGGAAATAGGGCAGATGAGATCGTGCCATACCCGACTTATACAAGTATTCGTGGCGCGCACAGTGTATATCATTGTCTTCTCGAGGGTAAGACCAGAAAGGCGTAAAAAATATGTGACTGGAGCTTTCCTCCTGATGGCATGTAGTCTTAACGGTGTCATTTCCCGGATATTGTTCGTACTCGTAAGTGTAGAAGGCGCGTTTAAATTTTCTATTTTTACAGCTGCAGCTGTTCAGGATTTTCCGGCTGCATACGCGGCGACGCCGCGGGCCATTGCCATCGATCGTTAGTTGGGATGGCTCCCCGGTAATGATCATCACCATGTGGGTCATGCCATAGATAAACTAAAGATATCAAAGATGCGAAGTAACTTCAGCCAAGTGGTTATACCGTGTGTCCCAGCTAACGTCAGCCAAGCTGTTTAAAAAAAATCAGAACATCACGGTGCAAGGTACAATTATAAGGCCGACAGTGTTCGGTCGTCAGAGGCCTCACGATCGAACGCTGTAAATCGTAAAATCGTATCTTCCACTGCGTTTTCTATATCTCTCATTTTCTTCTTTGTTTTCTCTTTTTTTTTTCTTTTTACAGCGAAGCTGTATATGGGACTCGGATCCCTGGATTTCTTCGTCTCCGTTGACGGAACATTCGACAGAAAACCATTCCACGAATTGGAGCGAAAAGTGCCTATCTCCATTGGAATTGCGCATGCAAGACACACCTCAGTATTCGGTGCAGTAAAGGAAAGCAAAAACAAGTATCAAAAGCACGCGATAGATGATAAGGCGCGTTCGAACAATGCGAAGCATATAGCGTTCGCCGCATGCGTTTCCCGGTAAAGATTGCGGTTGCATAAGCTGCAGTTGCCGGGAAGCAACAACTGTAGCATACCAAGCAGGGCGTAACGTCACTACTCTTTCATCCACGTGTGAAAGAACCCGCCTAGCAACTGATTTCATTTGTGTTGTGTAGCGGGTCACGTATAGTTGGGACTCCCGAAGAGCAGCGTGAAGACGATGAGCGGCGACGAGAACAATTAAGTGAATATACACAACGACGTCGTGCTCAGGCTAGGCGGGACGCAGCGGTTCCTGCACAAAGCAAGCCGCGCACAGTTAGGGCGCCTTTTACACTGTACCTTTTACCTTTTAGTCAGGTACATCGTATTTTATTGCCTTGCTGTCACTCATTTCATGTAGTGCATTGCTCAATCGCTCAAGGCTATGTCACATTGGTCTATCGGATCAGGTGATGCCACGGCTTCGCTGGCCAACTATCTTCGCAGCGTGAATTGGAGCCCAGTTGTTTTTAGATGATATCTTCGGAACAAGTAAGCCATGTGTGCGACATACTCTCGTTACGTAGGCCACGTAAGATGTTATTTTTTCTTTCAACAGGTTGGTTAACGTTAGCTGGGACAGCCTATATAGTGCACAAAAAATCACAAATTCCGTCGAGAAAAAAGCTGCTGTGCGAAGGTAAGCGCAGAAACCTCTTTTTTTTTTAATCGGCACAAGTGTCGTTTATCAGCTGCCCCCGCCGTGTGGGAATGCGGTAGTTAGGCAGACAGGCCGTTTCGCCATTGTTAGGATAAAGAGGACGCCAGAGGAAGACAGAAAGGTAGGACAGATATTCACACGTGACGTGGCTGCCCACTCTGCATTGCGTAGATGTGTTCCGATATACGACAGAACTATGCTGGTAGTTATAAGCATGAATAAAAATATAAAATAATTATACTCGAAGCCTACCATACTAAGAAACGTGAACAGTTTTCTGTCAGTCAACCTCCCGTGGCCCTCAAGTGTTTACAGAAGCGCTTCTTTCTGTTTGTGTGCCAGGCACATGGAGGCTTCAAGCAAGTCTGTCGCGCTCTCAAAGTAAAAATGAAAGTGAGCTTAATCACGAGAAATTGATACGTCCGACATGTAAATGTTGCTCTTCAGGTAAATGGTTGATGTATTTACTGATGGTACGTTACGGCCGGCGTATAATTTGCCCTTACAGGATGACCTGTCACGAGTAGAAGAAGCCTTCCTCACAACCTTTCATCCTATTCACACATCCTTCGTCTTCCTTTTGTGTCTTTCAGCTCTTCAGGCACCATGCACATTGTATTGTTACAGCTGCGTGGGTGTAGCTGGGTACAGTTCACTGAGCATACTGTTTCCTTCCTTGTCCTTGTTTCGTCTTGCGCTATCAACGTCATAACAAAATACATACCTCTGCATGATATTTTGCTAACATTCTCTAGCGTTTTTGCTTTATTGCAAGCCCTGTTGTCCTGGTCATTGTAATTTATCTCAAAGTGTGCAGCTGTTATACTTAGCACAGAAGAAAGATGTTAATGTCATATAAAATATGGAGTAGAACTTTTGCTGCATGTTTGGTAATATTGTGAATACTGAAATAAATATTTATTTATTTATTTATTTATTTATTTATTTATTTATTTATTGTCACATTACCCACAGCGCCCATATAGGCAATACAGTGGGGAGTATTTACAGATAGCAAGTACAACACACGCAATGGTCATACATAAATCATTTACAACTTTGCAACCATTAAACTAGCATGTTTTCATAGCAAAACACTGTGCACCCAGAAACACAAATACAAAAGGTGGTCACAGAGATGAGAAGAAAGCATCATTTGAAGCAATACTGACAACTTCTTGAGACAGTGTATTCCATTCATGGATCGTTCTATGCACTCTTGACATTATATGAAGGAATGCAATTCAAGCAAAGCTTTCTTTTTATTTTGAAGTGTTCTTCAGATCGATACTCAAATCAAACTAAAAAACATATGAGCTGTAGGGAAAGTGCCAACAAGAGTACCAGGAGGTAATTACGAACACTGTTTCTATCTTAAATTGTATTATTGATTGCCAACTAGCTGCCTTCTGAAAGCATATTGTAATGCATAGTTTGCATAATGTATGTTGGAATCTTGTTCTTAACCTATCCTATTATCCTTGCCGTTTTTCTGCAAAAATCTAGCCCTCTGCGATTTGTTATGGGCATCTTATCTGCTTAGGTTCTAAATAAAAGGAATTTCAGAGAAAAGAGCGAAATTTTTATCTTAAAAATATTTCTACATACTGCAGGAGAGTAATCTGCTGTGCTGAACTGCATTTTTTCTATAGTATGTCCTGGGACATACTATTTCAGCGTGACATTATGGTGTGATGCATACGTAGTTGCAATGCGCAAATTGGATGTTGCTTTAGATAATGTTTTGCTTGGTTGTCCATTGATTCTAATGTAATAGTAAAGAGAACTGTCTTGTGTGCATGGTGGTGTTTTTTTTTAATTATGGAGCTTTACGATCAAAAACCACTTTCTGATTATGAGGCACGCCGTAGTGGCGGACTCCGGAAATTTCGACCACCTGGGGTTCTTTAATGTGCACCTAAATCTAAGTACACGGGTATGTTCGCCTCCATCGAAATGCGGCCGCCGTGGCCGGGATCGATCCCGCGACCTCGTGCTCAGCAGCGCAACACCATAGCCACTGAGCAACCACGGCGGGTATGGTGGTGTTCTCCTGAGTGATGCATTCGACACTCGCAGAAAAGGCTATCAAAAAGTGATTGTGTTTATTTCATTTTTTGTTGCTAACCTGCCTTGTCTTTGCATAGCTATGGATTATTTGCTTACTACAGTCAAGTGCCGTTAATTTGACCGTTGCGTACCGCTAGATTTCATCGAATTATCCGCCAAGACGAGAAACGTCAAGTGATGCAAGTGACAAGAAGTAAAAAACAGGATAGGAGAGGAGAGAGAGGGGTGGAGGAAACAAATGCAAGCCGTACTTCTGTGTGAAAGATGGCGAGTATTGCTGCGCATAATAAGGTGTCCTCTATTGATGTTGCTGCTACGCAGTGTCAAGACTCTTTGCCAAAAGGCAGTTCAGGTGACTCCTCCAAACTGAGTCATATATGTGACGAATTCAGGCTCTTCGAAAGAAGTATCCTGTCCTGAGTGCGCTGTCGTAAATTTACGTATGAATTATCAGCACGCCCAACCCCACACGTTGTGAATAATAAGCCGGCACCAAGACGAGAAACGTGAAGTGATGCAAGTGACAAGAAGTAAAGAACAGGATAGGATAGGAGAGGAGAGAGAGGGGGGGAGGAAACAAAAGCAAGCCGTACTTCTGCGCGAAAGATGGCGAGTATTGCTGCGCATAATAAGGTGTCCTCTACTGATGTTGCTGCTACGCAGTTTAGGCGATACTATACATTTTTACTCTTGTTTCTGAATAACGAATAAGTTGTTGTTGCTGCTGCTGCTGCTGCTGCTGCTGCTGCTGCTGCTGCTGCTGCTGCTGCTGCTGCTGATGATGATGATGATGATGATGATGATGATGATGATGATGACGACGACGACGACGATGATGATGATGATGATGACGACGACGACGACGATTATGATGGTGGTGGTGGTGGTATGATTATAATGATGATGGTGGGGTGGGGACGCCTCCACAGAACCACCAAAAGCAAAAATAGTCCAGAAGCATGGGAACGGCACCGCCTCTGCGAGACTGAATATATTAAAGCATTAAACGAGGCCAAGGACAAATTCTTCTCTGTTGACCTGATTACAATGCTTAGCTCACACCCAAATTATGGCGTGTCATCTCCACGAAACAACAAATTAACCAATAAATCTCGTTGGCTCAGATGATGAAATAATAAGCCCTAATAATTCCGGAGCAGCCCTGAATGAATTATCCACGTGGATATTCCACGTCCCTAATACCTGCACTATGGAACCTTTACCTAGCTTCTCGGCAAAAACAATGCCTAAAGTGCAAATAAACCCGGATGGCATATCTAATCTAATTCACTCTTAAAATATCATCCTCGGCTGGCTGCAACGCCATGCATACCAAATTACTTAAAAGCGCTATAGATCTCTCTACTAAATTTTTACCTAATATTTATTCAATCTTTAAACACGGGAAACGTGCCCGACGATAGGAAAGAAAGCGAAGGTAGCCCCCATTTTTAAAGCAGGAGGGCGCGATAACCCTACTAATTGCCGTCCGATCTCTCTAACCAGTGTCCCATCTAAGCTCCTTGAGCACATTATAACATCTAACCTAATGGATTACCTAGAATCCATCAGTTTCTTTTTTAACCCTTCACAACACGGTTTTCGTAAATCTCTGTCTTGTGAAACTCAACTAGCCTAATTTACGTACGACCTACTACTACACATGGACGATCACCTTCAAGTAGATGCAATATTCCTAGATTTTTCAAAGGCCTTTCATCGCTTGTCTCACAACCATCTCCTTGCAAAATTATCTTCCCTTGGTATCCGCCCCGATATTATCAAATGGATTGAAAGTTTTTTAACAGGACGCGTTCAGTTTACCGATGCTAGCAATTTTCAGTCAACACTTACCAGTGCAACTTCCGGTGTTCCCCCGGGCGCAGGTTTATTTACTATATTGTTTTTGATTTGCATAAATGACCTTCCCACTAACCTATCAACGAAGCTGCGGCTTTTTGCAGACGATAATTGCGTTCTTTATAACCCCTTTCATACATCTAACGACACAATCGCCCTACAACACGAACTTGACACTATCGCTTCTTGGTGCGAAAAATGCCCCCCCCCCCCATACGCCCCTAAACCTCACTAAATGCAAAGTAATACCCTTCACGCGCAAACATACCACCATACACCACACTTATCGCATTAACTATTGACCACACGTGTACTTACAAATATCTAGGAGTTCATATGATGCCATCACCTTCATGGGTGAAACATATTCAAACAATTCGCTGTGAAGCTTCACGCACCTTCCGCATCCATAATCCGCATCTTCCATAATAAAAAAAAACTAGCATATTTAACGTATGCTAAAGCGTACGGTGGTGCAGCATAAGGCGCTAAAACGTAAGGTGCAGTGGTGGCGTAGAGTGGAACACCCGCCTCGCATGCAAGAGGTCCGTGGTTCGAATCCCGGTGCCGCGCAATTTTCCACCGGATCAACAAAAAATCTGCGTGTTGATAAAATTGCATAAACAGGCCTGGAGTGTGGCCTCATACCGGTGACCAGAAACGGTAACGCACTCCCTCACCAGAGCAGGATTGGCCACCCTGGTACAGTACTTGGCCACAACCTCCTATATGAACACAACTATCAAACCCCGGCCCTCAGTCCCCAGCAGCTGCGAAGCAACTGACCACGCCGGCGGTCAGACCTGCGACACAGCAGAGGGTGCTAAGAATCCCTGGCTCCGGACAGGCCGCCATTGGAATATGAACCTGGCAACGTTTAATGCTAGAACGTTATCTAGTGAGGCGAGTCTAGCAGTGCTATTGGAGGAATTAGAGGGCAGTAAATGGGAGATAATAGGGCTCAGTGAAGTTAGCAGGCCAAAGGAAGCATATACAGTGCTAAAAAGCGGGCACGTCCTGTGCTACCGGGGCTTAGCGGAGAGACGAGAACTAGGAGTCGGATTCCTGATTAATAAGAAAATAGCTGGTAGCATACAGGAATTCTGTAGCATTAATGAGAGGGTGGCATGTCTTGCTGTGAAACTTATTAAGAGGTACAAATTGAAGGTTGTACAGGTCTACGCCCCTACATCCAGTCATGATGACCAGGAAGTCGAAAGCTTCTATGAAGACGTGGAATCCGCGATGGGTAGAGTGAAAACAAAATACACTATACTGATGGGCGATTTCAATGCCAAGGAAGGAAGGAAGGAAAAAGTGGAGAAGGAAGGCAGGGAGGTTAACCAGTTTTGCCTAACCGGTTTGCTACCCTACACATGGGAGCGGGATGGGGGGGATGAAAGATGGGGAGAAGAGATAGAGGGCACATAACACGGCACACACATCGTTGGTTACAGTCTGTCACTCTTGTGCGGTACGTGACATCACTGTCACAGCCGCTTGTCCAAGCCCGTATCCTTCATAAACCGAAGTAGTCCCTTCGTCGCTTTCAGCTGCGATGACTTCAGTCCAGGTAGGCAAGGTAGGCAAGAAGCAGGCTGGAGAGAGGGCAGTGGGGGAATATGGCATAGGCACTAGGAATAGCAGGGGAGAGTTATTAGTAGAGTTTGCGGAACAGAATAATATGCGGATAATGAATACCTTCTTCCGCAAGCGGGATAGCCGAAAGTGGACGTAGATGAGCCCGAACGACGAGACTAGAAATGAAATAGACTTCATACTCTGCGCTAACCCTGGCATCATACAAGATGTGGACGTGCTCAGCAAGGTGCGCTGCAGTGACCATAGGATGGTAAAAAACTCGAATTAGCCTAGACCTGAGGAGGGAACGGAAGAAACTGGTACATAAGAAGCCGATCAATGAGTTAGCGGTAAGAGGGAAGATAGAAGAATTCCAGATCAAGCTACAGAACAGGTATTCGGCTTTAACTCAGGAAGAGGACCTTAGTGTTGAAACAATGAACGACAGTCTTGTGGGCATCATTAAGGAGTGTGCAACAGAAGTCGGTGGTAACTCCGTTAGGCAGGATACCAGTAAACTATCGCAGGAGACGAAAGATCTGATCAAGAAACGCCAATGTATGAAAGCCTCTAACCCTACAGCTAGAATAGAACTGGCAGAACTTTCGAAGTTAATCAACAAGCGTAAGACAGCTGACATAAGGAAGTATAATATGGATAGAATTGAACATGCTCTCAGGAACGGAGGAAGCCTAAAAGCAGTGAAGAAAAAACTAGGAATTGGCAAGAATCAGATGTATGCGTTAAGAGACAAAGCCCGCAATATCATTACTAATATGGATGAGAGGAGGAGGAGGAAAAACTTTATTTGCTCTAATTGGTTAGAAATTAGCGGTGGCAGATGCGGTCGGCCGTCTTCACGGTCTTCTTCCCCATCTGCGCAGGGTCGACGCCCCTATTCCAGGGCACCACTGAGGGTGGCTACTCGGCGAGCGTGCCTTACTAGTCCATGCTGGACTTTCGGGTCGCTGCTGGAGAGCACCCTCTCCCACTGCTCCGCACTCGGGTCTTTTATTTGAAGGAATTGTTGATTCTGAACGCATTCCCATGTAATGTGATATAAGGTGGGCTTGGCGCCGCACCAGGGGCAAATGTCTCTATACTGGGTGGGAAACATCTTGCTTAGTGTGTTTAGGTTTGGATACGTTCCTGTCTGCAGCCTCCTCCAAGAGGTTGCTTCATGCTGATTTAGGCTGTTGTGGGGTGGAGGGTATTTGATTCGGACCCCCTTATAGTAATTCAAAATGTCTGAGTAGCTTGGGTTGACTGGTATGGGTTCCTCAGGGTCGGTGCTTGTGGCCGCTCGGTTTGTGTGCTCTCGAACTGCCTTGTCCGCCCTTAGGTTCCCTTCTATTCCAGCGTGTCCCGGTACCCAGAAAATTGTATGCCTGACTTTGTTGTTAGCCCTGCAGGAGCGGAGGATGTGAAGCGCTCTGCGTCCTATTCTGCCGTTCATGTAATTCCGACACGTAGTTTGCGAGTCGGTGAGTATTGTTAAAGACCTTTCGGATCGGTAGCCCTCCACTGCCGCTAGAGCTACGGCTATTTCCTCAGCTTCCGTTACCGAGCAGTCCTTCATTGACGCGCTGCTGATCTCTTTGTAGTCCTGGCTTATTACTATCGCAGCTGTCTTTACTATGTTTGTGCCTCTTTGCTTGGCGTATACTGCAGCATCTGTGTATACTGTTGTGTTTTTTGTGGCCAGGTACTTTTCGATTTATACAGTACCAGTGGCACCCACGACGATAATGGAAGAGAAAATAGTCTAGAGGAATTCGCAATCCCACAAGTAACGCCAGAAGAAGTAAGGAAAGCCTTGGGCGCTATGCAAAGGGGGAAGGCAGCTGGGGAGGATCAGGTAACAGCAGATTTATTGAAGGATGGTGGGCAGACCGTTCTAGAGAATCTGGCCACCCTGTATACGCAATGCCTCATGACTTCGAGCGTACCGGAATCTTGGAAAAACGCTAACATAATTCTAATCCATAAGAAAGGGGACGCCAAAGACTTGAAAAATTATAGACCGATCAGCTTACTGTCCGTTGCCTACAAAGAACAGGTATTCGGCTTTAACTCAGGAAAAGGACCTTAGTGTTGAAACAATGAACGACAATCTTGTGGGCATCATTAAGGAGTGTGCAATAGAAGTCGGCGGTAACTCCGTTAGACAGGATACCAGTAAGCTATCGCAGGAGACAAAAGATCTGATCAAGAAACGCCAATGTATAAAAGCCTCTAACCCTACAGCTAGAATAGAACTGGCAGAACTTTCGAAGTTAATCAACGAGCGTAAGACAGCTGACATAAGGAAGTATAATATGGATAGAATTGAACATGCTCTCAGGAACGGAGGAAGCCTAAAAGCAGTGAAGAAGAAACTAGGAATTGGCGAGAATTAGATGTATGCGTTAAGGGACGAAGCCGGCAATATCATTACTAATATGGATGAGATCGTTCAAGTGGCTGAGGAGTTCTATAGAGATTTATACAGTACCAGTGGCACCCACGACGATAATGGAAGAGGGAACAGTCTAGAGGAATTTGACATCCCGCAAGTAACGCCGGAAGAAGTGAAGAAAGCCTTGGGAGCTATGCAAAGGGGGAAGGCAGCTGGGGAGGATCAGGTAACAGCGGATTTGTTGAAGGAAGGTGGGCAGATCGTTCTAGAAAAACTGGTCACCCTGTATACACAATGCCTCACGACCTCGAGCGTACCGGAATCTTGGAAGAACGCTAACATAATCCTAATCCATAAGAAAGGGGACGCCAAAGACTTGAAAAAATTATAGACCGATGAGCTTACTGTCCGTTGCGTACAAAGTATTTACTAAGGTAATTGCAAATAGAATCAGCAACACTTTAGACTTCCGTCAACCAAAGCACCAGGCAGGATTCCGTAAAGGCTACTCAACAATAGATCATATTCACACTATCAATCAGGTGATAGAGAAATGTGCGCAATATAACGAACCATTATATATAGCTTTCATTGATTACGAGAAAGCGTTTGATTCAGTCGAAACATCAGCAGTCATGGAGGCATTGCGGAATCAGGGTGTAGACGAGCCGTATGTAAAAATACTGAAAGATATCTATAGCGGCTCCACAGCCACTGTAGTACTCAATAAAGAAAGCAACAAAATCCCAATAAAGAAAGGCGTCAGGCAGGGAGATACGATCTCTCCAATGCTATTCACAGCGTGTGTACAGGAGGTATTCAGAGACCTGGATTGGGAAGAATTGGGGATAAGAGTAGATGGAGAATACCTTAGTAACTTGCGCTTCGCTGATGATATTGCCTTGCTTAGGAACTCAGGGGGCCAACTGCAATGCACGCTCACTGACCTGGAGAGGCAAAGCAGAAGGGTGGGACTAAATATCAATCTGCAGAAAACTAAAGTAATGTTTAACAGTCTCAGAAGGGAACAGCAGTTTACGATAGGTAGCGAGGCACTGGAAGTGGTAAGGGAATACCTCTACTTAGGACAGGTAGTGACTGCTGATCCGGATCATGAGAGTGAAATAATCAGAAGAATAAGAATGGGCTGGGGTGCGTTTGGCATGCATTCTCAGATCATGAACAGCAGGTTGCCATTATCCCTCAAGAGAAAAGTGTATAACAGCTGTGTCTTACCAGTACTCACGTACGGGGCAGAAACCTGGAGGCTTACGAAAAGGGTTGAACTTAAATTGAGGACGACGCAACGAGCTATGGAAAGAAGAATGATAGGTGTAATGTTGAGGGATAAGAAAAGAGCAGATTGGGTGAGGGAACAAACGCGCGTTAAAGACATCTTAGCTGAAATCAAGAAAAAGAAATGGGCATGGGCAGGACATGTAATGAGGAGGGAAGATAACCGATGGTCATTAAGGGTTACGGACTGGATTCCAAGGGAAGGGAAGCGTAGCAGGGGGCGACAGAAAGTTAAGTGGGCAGATGAGATTAGGAAGTTTGGAGGGACAACATGGCCACACTTAGTACATGACCGGGGTAGTTGGAGAAGTACGGGAGAGGCCTTTGCCCTGCAGTGGGCGTAACCAGGATGATGATGATGATGATGATGATGATCTAACGTATGTGCGACCCAAACTTGAGTATGCATCATCCATCTGGCATCCCTCACAAGCTTATCTCACCGATGACTTTGAAGCCGTACAAAACCGCGCTGCTCCCTTCATTACGTCACAATATTCAAGACATATCAGCGTAATCACCTTAAAACAAGCTTTGTGTCTTCCACTGCTTGCTTCACGGCGCATAACTTCTCGTCTTTGCCTTCTTCCCGCTTTCTTTTACTTCACCCAGTCAGGACACGGCCCTCTTAAAACGCCCGTTCATAACATCATCCCGTTTATCTCATACTCACCCCTTGGCTGCGATAAAGTGCCGGACGACGGCGATGAGCAGCTCATCCTTCCCACATGCCGTAACACTTTAGAACGCACTCCATGGATATTATTGGTACGTGCAGCGACCGCAACACATATCGCGCAAAACTAAATCATTGTGATAATGCCAACGTAACCACCTAAATACTGCACTTGTCTTATTAATATTTATTTATCGCCTCGTTCGTACTGTTTATATGTTCCTTTTTCTTCTTTTTTGTACCTATTGCAATCAATATGCACTTTATTATGTTGCTTTCTTATGAAGCTCTGCAACTTTGATGTAGCCCCCCCCCCCTTATGTAATGCCTTCGCGCCTTAGAGTTGGATAAATGAAATGAAACAATGATGCAATTTTTCTGACCAATAATCAAGCTCTTGTAGACAAACTCTACGCCAGAAGCCACGCTGCGAGTTTGTATCTGCTCTTTTTAAAAGCTAATATAGTTAGTGATTTGTTTCGCGTTCGAGGTATTCTGGCACCATAGTGTAGCTGCGGGGTCGCCCGCTTTCTAACAGAGTAAAATAAGCATGACTCAAAAATTTTGCGTCTGTACTCCGCTAAAGTTGCTCGCGCTCGTTGTGCACATTTTCCTGTAAAAACTGAGTATGCCTCATCTAAGGCCTTAACTACACCACGCATTACGCGTTCATTTTTATAAAAATGAAGGACTGCGCCTGGTTCTGAAAGAACTCGTAATATCAGTTCTCAAAAGCGAGCCGTCGCAACTAACACTTTACAAATAGTCTTCCTGAATCCATAAATTTAGAGCTAAAATGTTTATAGGAGCCAGAAAACCTAATGAAAGCACTAAAGAATTATGATATTGTGACGGCGCTACCAAGAGTGGCGCCACTCAGAAAACGATTTGACGTGTGAAGGTGGAGTCGATGTCGACAGCCACCTCGTTTATGCATCGTTGTCTCTCTTGCAAATATTGCAAATACATGTTTATATGTGACTTCTGCAACGTGACAAATTGGTGAGAGGTGCGGGGTACCCACGAGAAACAACAACGGAGCTCCGTAGTGGTCGTCACCTCGGACTCGACAACGTGACCGACGAAACAGGACCCGACATGGCGCGGCCCACATCAACGCCTACAACCCCGACGTTTGTGCTGGCTCAGCCGCTGGATCCAGGAACGTTCTGCGGCACCGACCACCTCGACGAGGAAGACTGGATCGCCACGTATGAGCGCGTAAATGCCCACAATAAATGGGATCCGACGATGATGTTGGCGAACTCGGTCTTCTACCTACAAGGTGCGGCGAAGGTGGGGTATGACAACCACGAGGAAGAGCTTAACGACTGGGACACGTGCAAACAGAAGCTGAGGGACTCGTTCGGCCATCCCGCCGGGTAAAAGAGCACCACTAAGAAAGAGCTAGCGACCTGCGCCCAGACTTCCACAGAATCGTACGTCTCTTACATCCAAGACGTGCTGGCTCTGTGCCGTAAGGCCGACAGCACGTCTTGAGTCAGACAAGGCTGGGAATGTACTGAGGAGGATCGTTGACAATGCTTTCCAACCTGCACATGTACAAAAATTATGAAACAGTACAGGACATCATAAAATAGTGTCAACGCTTTGAGCAGGCCAAGAGCCGCCGCATTGCAACGCCGTTCACACGTCTGCCGAACACAGCTGCAACATCTTGTGACGACAGGCAAGGAGTGCAGCTACCATCATCATCAGATGACCTGACGCGGATCGTGCGGCGAGAACTTGAAGCGATGGCTCCTGCAGCCCTTTTTTCCCGCCCCAGTGAGCCGAACAACTTGCCTACAGTATCATATGTGTAAGCAATAGTCCGCGAAGGACTCGCTAATCTTGTAATTCATTCTGTGTGTGCCGTTGACGCTTCACAGCTGTCTCATGCTCCAGGTGTGTCGACTGGTCCGCGGTATCCTGCACGTCACCCAAATGCAGCCGAGTGGCGAATCGCAGATGATCAGCCAATCTGTTTTGCATGCCGGCGTATCGGTCATGTTGCTTGCCATTGTAACAACCGTACTGTTTCCTCCCCTCTGCGACCGCCATTCACCAGCTATTATCGCCCCGAACAGAGCGAGCGTCGTTACGAGCCTCCATTGGCGCCGCAACAGCCGAACAATGACGCTCGTGCTCCTTGGAACAGTCCCTTATCGTCATCCCGACATCGCCAGTCCCGTTCGCCACCAGCTCGTCGACCATCGTCCCTATCGCCGCAGGCTCGTCGCCCACAGTCCCCGATGCAGCCCCGACGTCCGTCTCCGGAAAACTAAGCGATGTAGCTCCCGGAGGTGACGCTGCATTGATGACTCGACCGCAAAACCCTCTGATCACTTTGCTGGCCAAACAGAACTTCATGGACGTTTTAGTCGGAGGCGTAATTGTCCCAGCACTCATTGACACGATATGCTGAGACTGGCGCGCACATATATGTGATAAGTGCCCTACTGCGCCGACGCCTGAACAAAGTTTTCACACCCGCTGCATCACGCACGTACCCTCCATATCGCCGACGGAGGGAACGTCTACCGTGCTTGGTATGTGCACCGCTCGCATTGACATCGCGGGGCGCTTGACGACTGTTTTGTTTGCCATTTTGGAACGATCCCATTACGACGTTATACTCGGCTTAAACTTTTATCGTCCCATTCAGCCCTCTTTGATTGCGCGTCTAGTGTCATTCAGCTTGAACTGCCCCACGGTTGCTATAGTCCACCAGTCACACCACCAAGGGTTATGCTCTCCCAAAGACATCCGCCTGTCGCCTCAAGCTACTACGTACGCCACTCCACTGTCATTCCCATCTGTTCCTAACGGCCTCGATGTACTATGTCCGACCGCTGACATACTGCTTGAAATAAATTTGGCCATTCCCCATACCATGCTCACTGGTACAGGCAATCAGACTTCGCTCCCTCTCCTTAATTCTAACTGCTCGACTCATATTCTTCCCAGATACATGTCATTGGGTGACATCTCGCCTGTAAACGATTGCGAGATATCGGCTCTTGACGCCGAAATTCCGTCGCCCTCTACAGGAATCTCCAATTCACCAACTCTCACAGACTAACTTAGCAAAGATGATTGCACCTGACCTTCTTCCGGCACAATCTGCTGACCTCCGCCGCCTCTTAGAAACTTAACGCGACATTTTTTACCTTGACGGCCACCCTCTAGCCCAGACGTCGGTGGTCACTCATCGTATTTATACCGGAGACGCCAATCCGATAAGCCGCCGGCCGTACCGTGTTTCACTTGCTGAACAACACGTGATACAACGAAAAGTCGATAAGATGTTGACTAAAGGCGTTATCGAGCCATCTTGCACTACGTGGGCGTCCCCTGTTGTCCTTGTCAAGGAGGACGGCAGTTGGTGCTTTTGTGTGGATTACAGACACCTCAACAAAATCACACGCAAGGATGTTTACCGCTTGCCGCGTATTGATGACGCCTTGGCCTGCTTGCACGGAGCCAAGTACTTTTCATCGATAGACCTCCGATCAGCCTAGTGGCAAATCTTGGTAGATGACATGGACCGTGAGAAAAGTGCCTTCGTAACAGCTGACGGCCTCTTCTAATTCAAGGTTATGCCGTTCGACCTTTGTAATGCCCCGGCATCCTTCGAAAGAATGATGGACTCCTTACTTCGTGGCTATAAATGATCCACATGTCTGTGTTATCTAGAAGATGTCATAGTCTTTTCGCCAACTTTCACGAGTAATCTAACGCGTCCTCCGGCTATTCTTGCTGTTTTTCGATGTGTCGGCCAGGAATTGAACTCATCGAAGTGTCACATTGGACGTCGTCAAATTACCATTCTTGGTCATCTCGTCAGTGCCGCTGGCGTTCAACCCAACCCTGACAAAATTTGCGCTGTCCAGAGCTTTCCTGCTCCGTCTTCCACCGCAGACATAAGAAGCTTTGCTGGGATATGCTCGTATTTCCGTCGTTTTATCAAGAATTTCGCCGAAACTACTCGCCCACTCACAGACTTACTTAAGAAGGACGTTGCTTTCACACGGGGCCTTGCTCAAACCAAAGCCTTCTCCGCCCTTGTATGCTTGCTCACAGCTCCCCATTACTGGCTCATTATGATCCATCTGCCACCACTGAACTTCACAGGGATGCCAGTGGCCATGGAATTGGAGTTGTACTTGTTCATTGGCAGCGTAAGGCAGAACGCGTAATTGCATACGCCAGCCGCCTCCCGTCACCCGCCGAAAGTAATTTTTCAATTATCGAACAATCAGTTACCGTGCCTGACGTTAGTTTGGGCAGTTTCCATAGTCCACCCCTACTTGTAGGGGTGGAATATGGAACGACCTGCGCTCTATGAGTATGGACACGACTTCATAGTAGGATACAGTTCAATTTAACAGCCTGAGTCCTCTCGGTGGTGTAATCTAGCTTCCTTCGTGTAATTGTCGCATACCTGGATATCACTAATGCTGTTTCGCCTTTCCGATGAAACTGCAGCCTCTCTCTCTCTCTCTCTCTCTCTCTCTCTCTCTCTCTCTCTCTCTCTTCTTTTTCTTTTTTTTTCTGTGAGTCCGGGTATAAGCGCTGCTGCGCGACGACTGCTCTTTATTCTGATTTCGAGTGAATCTGGCTTAGCCCCATTTCGGTTACTGAGTGAACTATACAGTGTTCCCCAACTATCATGCACCAAGACTTAAAAAAAGAGCAGTTGCGTTACTCGAAGAAAACCTAGTGCATATTGTTTCCAGTACAGTAGAGTAGCCGCCAGTAATTCTTGAGAGATTTAATTCGGTAATCGCAATTAATTATCTAACTCGAGAAGTACTGTCCTATATTTTAAAGTGTCAATGAGGCATTTGTAGGCACCCCAAAATGACATCTAACTGCGGTGTTTTCAGCGACGTACTAATTGCGTACAATTTTTTTCCGACTGGGAAAAAAACCTCACGAAGTATGAAAAAAACCACATGAGTGAGCTCCCACGCGCATCATAACGCAGCACCCTCAAATATTATTCTTGCTTGCTCAAATAAAAATGTATGTATGTATGTATGTATGTATGTATGTATGTATGTATGTATGTATGTATGTATGTATGTATGTATGTATGTATGTATGTATGTATGTATGTATGTATGTATGTATGTATCCGTCTCTCAAGGCCGACTGATCGCATTGATAACAAAAGCCCCTTGATAACGCGGCTGAAGCGCCTCTCTCACCGCGCACGAAACGCGAAAAGCAATGGAATAGGCAAAGAATATTTCAAAAGCCCGGCTTTGCTCGCACCGCAACGAAAGAGTGCACGCGAAGCTATATTTCGCGCCAGAAACTTGCTTCGGACCAAAGCCAAATTAAAGTGAGCGTCTTATTTTTCATGAAAGTGTATATGTACTGCAAAAAATGGTTCGTGTCGAAAAATAAAAGCGGAATAAACAGACCGGGAAGCGACCAACGTGTAGAGAAAAGGCAAAACCGATGCGTTCAAAAGCTAAATATACCACTTCTAAATGAGCAGAATTGGTAATCAGGATGTCTGCACAAAAAAACCATGAGATTTAAGTGTTTCCTTATTATCTATGAATTCGTAAGCGCGGTTGAACACAAGCCTAAAGGACGTGTTCCAATAGATCTCCTTTTGCAGCTACGCAGTACTGTGTCCGCTTTATCGCATCTTCAGTGGCTTTCTTGATGACCGACGCCAGAATTCTATAGAATTCTGGCGGTGCCGTATATGTATATACGGCAGACATCCGTTATCCTTGCCTTGCACTAACCTGACTTCCATCTCGATCATGTAAGCACGATCTTTCACAATAACCCCAAAGAAAGAAATCGAGTGGAGAGAGGTCAGGTGACCTAGGCGGCCAATTTACAGGACCGTGCTTTCCAATCTATTGCGCATTAAAAGTCACATCCAGCCAGTTTCGTGCTCGGCTGCTGCTGTGTGTGGGTGCCCCATCTTGCTGATACCACAGAAGTGGAATATGTGACAGCGGGCTTCGCTGAGAAACTCATCCACCACTCCTTCAAGGATTTCGTTCACGTAACGCTGTCCATTTCAGTGTGGTCGAAGAAGGTGAAACCGATTATAGCACCTGCGTAAATTCTGAACCACGCATTGAGCGACCACTGGTACTAGTACCGATTGCGGTTCACCGAGTGTAGATTGGCGTCCCTCCAATAGTGTCCATTATGCAAATTTACCTAGGCGTTTCTGCGAAAATTGGCTTCATCTGTGCACATGATGCTCCTCAAAAAGTCCGGTGACTCATCGGCATATTTTGAGGACCCTATTCGAGAAATCTAGACGATTCTACAGGTGCTAAACAGGTGTGCTAAACATTGGTGCTGGTTAGGGTGGTACAGGTGAAAGGCCTTCATTTAGAATCCTTCAAACTAATTATTTGGAAATTGGTACCTGGGCCTCCACGTCCCGCACGCTAGCATGACAGTTTGAGGCCATAAAGGCTAGACCATCCGTGGGTAGGCAAGGACTCAGAAATGGAGTCCTCCGCCGCTGTTTCTTGAAGCTGCTGGTTTGTCTGAAGTTTTCATAATTTCTGATGATAGTCGATGCGTTCGGTCTACCGCCACACTTCTATGACTGATATATATATTTGCGGCCTTCCTCTTGTTGCCATTTGCAGATCCCAAGGCAAGGATCGTGTTTACCTTCTGCTCATTAGAGAAATACATGGCGATTGCGACGAAGCAAAACGCACCTTTAAACCTGTGCACTAAGTTGTCAGTTCGTTTTTGTGCCGATAGGTCTTGTGGGAAAAAAAATAATTTCCTTTATCTACGCTAGGACAACAGCTGTCGCAGCTTGTTTCCAACTAACACCAAACCCTGCGTGTTACTTCAGCCGTGGCGCGGCAGATAAGGCACTAGATCGATCACGATATTTTTCTTTATTTCCTTTATTTCGTTCTCGCTGACTCAGAGGGAGCCTGTTCGATAGCGCTTCTTTATGATCCGGGTGGGAGTGCAGTCATGTGGTATTCTCCATATGTCGCAGGATTTATTTATCAGTCGGAGAAATATTAGTACGCAATTAGTACGTCACTGAAAATACCGCAGTTAGATGTCCTTTGACTGTGCTTTCAAATGCCTCATTGACACTTTGATAATTAGGATAGTACATCTCGAGTTAGGGAATCAATTACAATTACCTAATTAAATATCAGTAACAAATAATTAGAGGCAGCTACTCCACTGTACTGTAAACAATATGCACTTAGTTTTCTTCGAGTAACGCATTGCTTTCTTTTTAATATTGTGTGTGTGTGTGTGTGTGTGATAACTTTATTTGGAATCCGGCGATTGGGAGGCCCGGGCCTGGGGCCGCCTAGATGGCCACTGGGAGCTGCTGCTCCCGTGCGGCTTCCTTGGCTCGCTGGACGGCCCAAAGTTGGTCTTGGAGTTCTGAGCTGAGCAGCACGGCCGACCACCGCGCCCGTAGATTTTCTGGGGAGACTGCCATTTTATTTTGGTATATTTCACATCCCCACAACATGTGTTGAAGGGTGGCTCTAACAGACTTGCATAGCTTGCACATATCGCTCTCGTGTATATCGGGGTAGAAAGTTTTTAGTTGCACGGGACTCGTATAAGTTTCTGTTTGTAGTCGCCTCCAAGTAACGGACTCAGCTCTGTTCAGTTTAGTGTGAGGCAGTGGTAATACCCGCCTCCGATTTTGATAGAATTTGGTAATATCACTAAATCTTGTTAATACATCTTTTTCTCTCCAGATTTCCTCCTCCGCGTTCTCCTGACCGATGGAAGTCACTCTTTGCTCAGCTCGGCGAGTAAGACCTCGAGCTTCGCGGTGTGCTACCTCGTTGAGGTTGACTGCGGGAATGTCTGGAGTCGTATGCGCTGGGAACCAGATCAATTGCCTGCCGTTCCTCTCTGCATTGGAGAACTTTGCTTCATTGACTCTGATGATGTGCCATGCCTCAGGAGAGATCCTACCCTTTGCATAATTTCTAATGGCCGCTTGAGAATCGCTAATGATGTACTGAGCATTCGTGGAGACCAATGCTAGTGCAATGGCTACCTCCTCTGCGGTCTCGGAATGTTTGGTATTAACTGATACGCTTGTAAGGGGTTTTTGGGTGTGATCTACGATTACTGCTACATAGCTATTTCTGTCTGGGTATTCAGCCGCGTCTACGAAAGTTGCTCTGTCGTCTGACCCAAAGCTTCGGATAATTTTCTCTGCTCTACTCTTGCGTCTGCCGTCATTGTAACCTGGATGCATGTTCTTGGGTATATTTGGTACTAGGAGTTTGTCACGAATTTCTCTCGTTATCGTGCTCTTTTCCTCGTATAGATTGTGATAATTCATTCCTAGTTTGCTTAGTATATGCCGTCCCGTTTTGGTTTTGGTTAGTCGCTCTGCTTGAGATGTTTGTTGTGCTTCTATGAGTTCGTCCAGTGTGTTGTGGAGTCCTAACTTTAGCAAGAGATCCGTGCTCGTACTGATGGGAACCCCTAGCGCTAGTTTGTATGCCTTTTTTATCATGTTGTTAATTTTACGCTTTTCAGCTGCAAACCAATTGTGGAAGGCTGCTATGTATGTGATCTGACTGATTACGAATGATTGTATCAGCCGTATGATACTTTCTTCCTTCATACCTTGGTGCTTGTTAGTAATTCGTTTGATTAATCTCATGGTGTTTGTTACCTTTGTGTCTAACTTCTTAACGGTTTCCGTATTTGTGCCTTTGTTCTCGATTACCAGACCCAGCACTTTGAGCTGGTTGACGATTGGGATATTCCGCCCGTTCTTGGTGTGTAGCTTGATTTCCTCATGAGCCTTGTTTCTGTCGTATCCTTTGGGAGACCTGCCTCTAAGTGTGGGGCGGTACAATAGAAGTTCAGATTTCTCTGCAGAGCATGTGAGGCCTGTTCCTATGAGGTGTTCCTCTACTGTGTTAATTGCTGTCTGGAGTCGTTGTTCTATTGATCCGTCGCTGCCATCACAGGTCCAGATAGTAATATCGTCCGCGTAGATTGTGTGATTCAGGGACTCTATGTGATTTAATTTTTCGGGGAGTCCCATCAAGACGAGATTAAACAGCATCGGCGAGATGACAGCGCCTTGCGGCGTGCCGGCCCCTCCTATGTCGATCTCGGGCGACTTGAGCCCTCCGACGGAGATGACTGCTTTCCTATCTGATAGGAAGCTCTTGATGTAGTTATACGTCCGTTGCCCTAGTCCTATTCGTTCGATGTTTTCCAATATGGTTGCGTGGTTGGCATTATCGAAAGCTTTTTTAAGATCAAGGCCCAAGATGGCCCTTGTCGAGCGCGTGTTATAATCGATTATCTGATGCTTAAGTTGGAGCATCGCATCTTGTGTCGAAAGATTTTTCCGAAATCCTATCATTGTATCTGGGTATATGGTATTATCCTCTAAGAAGTTGTCTACTCTGTTTAAAATTACATGTTCCATTAATTTTCCGACGCAGGATGTTAGGGAGATTGGTCTGAGGTTGTCTATCTCAAGCTTCTTACCAGGTTTTGGAATAAGCGTTATCGTCGCTTTCTTCCATTGAGCTGGCACTTCTCCTTTTACCCAACACTCGTTTATGTATTCTGTTAGTTTGGCTATCGATTCATCATCCAGGTTCCTGAGAGTCTTGTTGGTTATACCGTCCGGGCCTGGGGCGGATTTGGTGTTTAACTTTTGTAGGGCCGCGCGGATTTCTGCCTCCGTGAGTTCCTCGTCTAATTTTGCGTTTGTATTCCCGTTGTAGCTAGGATAGATGCAAGGGGGTGCCTGTGTTAAGTGTTTCTGCTGTAATTCATTGAGAAATTCCTCCTCTTTACCCTCATATGCGTGTATTAACTTATTAATGGCTTGCATGTGATTTTTCTTGTTATTCTCATGGTCAAGCAGGAACCTGAGCATGTGCCACGTTTTGCCGGTGCTTAATTGTCCGTCCATGGAATTACATATCTCGTCCCATTGTTGCTTGGTCAATTGCTTAGCATGTTCTTCTATTTTTTTGTTGAGGAGTGCTATGCGCTTTCTTAACTTTCTGTTATGCTTCTGACCGCTAAGTCTATTCTGAAGCGACTGCTTAGCTTCCCACATGTGGAGAAGTCTGCTGTCGCATTTATCCAAGTTAGATTCAGGTGGTGCTATTTTTGTGGCAGCTTTGACGTCATCACTGAGCTCCTTAGTCCATTGTTCTATGTCTGCGATTGATCGTTGATGTGTCTTCTCTCGCGTTCTACGAAATAGGTCCCAGTCTACTAATTTGATCTGTCGTTCCTTGGGTCTATTCGGCCCTTCTCTGACGTGTAACTCCAATATGCGGTGGTCACTACCCAAATCTTCCAGTGTGTTGTGCCACGTCGCCTTTTCAATATTCTTGGTAAAGGTTAGGTCTGGGGTTGTGTCCCTGTTTAGCGCCGTGCCTACTCTGGTTGGAGTGGCGGGGTCTGTGACAAGCGTGAGGCCTAATTCTTGCGAGTCGTTCCATAAGTCCCTTCCTTTTGCTCTGGTATATAAGTATCCCCACGTGGTGTGTGCGGCATTAAAGTCTCCTCCTATAACTACCGGATTTTCTCCAGCAAGTCTGAGTGTTTTCTGGAATAGGTTCTTGAATTTGTGTTTATGTAGCATGGGGTTACTATAAATGTTGAGAATAAATAAGCTACGTCCTGTCTTTTTTTGTGGGATGAGTTCCAATAGAATATTGTCAATGTGCGTTATGCCTGTGTTGTGCTGCATGCAAGTTATGTTTCTTTTTACCAGCGTAGTTAATGCCCTGGTGTCCCCTTCGGCATAGCCAAAAGATCTGTATCCTGCTAGCTTTGCAATCCCGTGTGTTTCCTGCAGAATAATGACGTCCGGTGTATCCTTGTCTTTCAAATACTGCTGCAAAACTGACTTTTTGTTTTCGTAACTTCTACAATTCCACTGCCATATCCTGAACCCTTCTTTAGCGCGCCTCATTTCGGGTGCGACCATGGGAGGGAGACGGGAGGTTGGAGAGAAGCTGATCTTATATAATTAGGTGGTTGTGAAGTGGGTAAGGATTGTGGTGCTTCTGACGCAACAGAGGGGAGTCCATTACCTGGTGACTGGTTTGCCTCTAGGATGTCTAATCTACTCATAATTGCTGCTATTGCCTTAGCCATTTCAGTCATCATTGCGTCCCGTTTTTCATTTGACTTTTGTATTTCTGCTAGGCTCTTTTGAATATCGGCTAATGCTTTATCTACCACTGCGTTATCTTGTTTATCACTGATGGCTTGGGCCTTGCGTTTGAGTGGAGGGGGCTCATCCCCTTCGTCCATCTTATTGTCCGGGATTTCAAATGGCTCTTTCGTGCTCGCGTGTGGAGTGGAAGTTACCGGATTTATTTGGTTTTTTCCTTCCTTGAGAATTTTGATTTCATCGCTCATACGAGCTAGCAAAATCCTCAACTGCGCGTTCTCGTGTTTTAGTTGCTTGATCTCGTTATTAATGGCAGTCTCCCCACCAGCCCCCGGGCGCACGCCGTCGACCACGTCTGCCCAGCTCACCGTGTTAGTCTGGTTTGCTGAAGAGGATGTCCTAGTTCTGGACCTGGATCTGGATCGTGTGCCCGGTGTCCTGGAGCCGGACCGGGATAAGGATCTGGTGGTGGATGGAGACCTTGTTCTCGATCTGGAGCGTCGTTCCCTGGCGTTTAGGAGGCCAGGCGTTCCGCGAGACTCTGCTCTGTCTTCTCTTGAGATAGCGTCTTCATGGTCTTCTTGTCGTTCTCGTTGCAATCTGTGCCATTGTCTCTGTTTAACGATGAAGGGCTTTTTGAATTTGGCTTTGCACGTCTTGTCTGCGGTCGGATGGTCCTCGCCGCATAACTGACATTTAGGTTGGCACCTGTGGTCTTTATCTGGGTTTGATGTTCCACATCCCGCACAAATCTTGTTGTCAGGGTTGGGACATACATCTCCTCTGTGTCCAAGTCTGTTGCATTGGTGACAGAAGTCCACTTGTTTCCTGTACAGGGAGCAAGGGAGTAGCGCTGCCCTGTATCGGACGTACGTGGGCACTTTGTGTCCTTCAAAGAGCACAATCACTGTGGTAATATTACTGAGTCTCTTTGCTGCTATCGCTGTTGGGTTTTTACACGTAACCACCGCTGCTGTGATGTCTCTTGGGCCCTCGTCGAGTGGGATTCCTCTGATGACTCCTTTGGCCGTCATGTCAGGCGCTGTCTCGTAAGCATTGGTCTCGTAAAACTTGTCTTGAATCTTGATACGTGCTACTTCTTGATATTTGTTTGCACGCTCTTGATCCGAGGTACTGACGATGAGGATATTTTGATAATTGTTGGGGCAGACAATGTCCTCCTCCCTTTCGTCTCGAGGAATACCTGCCGCATCTTGTACCGCAGCTGTGAGGGGAACTATACCGTGCTCGGATAATTTGAGTCCTCCACGCGGTCTGATCACAATCTTGTAATCCCCTCTTGGCAAATGTGGCATTCTGCTCGCCTTGCGTATGTGCTCTAGCCTGCCTTTCCATGGGTTATTGTTGCGCTTGTCTAGCCGCGTCGGCGACAAGGTGCTCTCGCGATGTTGGGAGGTTCGCCGGTCTGATCTTCTGTGTCTGACCTCCTTCCATCCCTTGCTTGTATCCATTTGGTGCGTAATAGTATAGTATAGTATAGTAATAGTATAGTATATTGGTGCGTAATAGTTAATTTGGACACCCTTCATATATTTTTTACCTTTGTATGCAACTGACGACGTTTCCATCCCTAATAGATGTTTTAAATCATTAGAAATGGTTTTGTTATGAGTCGTTAGCATTGCTTACTCGAAAGAGCAGCAATGCTGAGATACACAACTTTCACGTGCATTTCACACGCCATTGATAAAAGATTCTGCCGAAGGGGTCGCTGAAGTCTATAGGTATCTTTGAAGCTCCAAAAAGCACGCAAAGCAATTTGAATCGGGGTGAACATACAGCAACGTATTCATTCTCCAGACATAGGCTATCTATACCTTTAGAAATAAATTTTAATTGACTACCTCCCATCTTATTCAAAAATATAATAAACTTTGTCTTGTATGGTAAATCTAAATATATTCTATATGTACATTGTATGTACATTGGAAATTTAATACAATGTTGAAGTGAGAAAATATGGACGAGGCAGCCGCCGCTTGTGATTCTAATGCGCTTGTTTTGTTATTGTCAGGATTTGCAGAAGTAAAGCGAAAGTATGAATTAAAATCCGTGCACTTCCGCGCTAACAATTATGCAGTAAGTGAAATTTCAAGTGAAAAGGTCGAGGAAAGTCAAAAGAAACCTCAAATGATGTGGGTGACAAAGCTCTGGTAATGGCACTTTAGGTATGTGGCGGGGGGGGGGGGGGCTTCGGCATCGCCCGGGAGGGTCGGGCCCCTGAGCCCGCCCGTAGTCGGCGCCTATGCGCCTTCACCCCATCGATGGGCCTTCCGAACTATTAACGCGACAGCGTTGAGGAGCTGGTGTCGCAGAAAAGCCGGTGTCGGCGGCGTTGGCCGTGAGCAAAAAATAACGGAAGGCAATTCATTAATAAAAACAACTTACAACATGGGCTGGATGGGAATCGAACCAGGGTCTCCAGAGTGTGAGACGTAGACGCTACCACTCAGCCATGAGGTCGATGGTTGAAAGTGGGACAAAAGCGCCTCTAGCGAATGCGGTGTTGCCTTAGAAACTTGCCGTAGAAAGTTATACTGCGGTGTATATCGGTAATTATGAGCATGTAAATTACAGAAGTCGCAGTCAGACGAGTAGCGAAGTACGTTTCCGCTACATTTCTGATGCGCTTGGCGCACACGCAGAGCCATCTTGCGGTAAACACAAAAGACCCCCTCCTCGCAATGTACGGCGCTGCCACGACAGGTGGCGCGCCACTCGCCCACTTCTCCCCTTCGTCTCGTTTGAGCGCATTGGGGCCGTGCGGGGACCGGTGCGAGGATGCCCCAATACCCTTGCGTTTAAGAAGTTTTTTCGCTCTCTCTCCTTCCAACTTCCAGCGTGCGTCACTCGAACCCTCGTGTTTAGGCGACGCGGTTCCTCTTTCCGCTCACAGGGCGATTCCTAGGTGCAGCGTCCGATGCGGGACGCCTCTGACGTGATCGCTGCGCCGTGGCGCGTCTGGTGGACAAGCGTCCCCTGCGATGTGTGCCGTGCTGCTGGCGAGGAGTCATGCGTCTGCGTGGAGCTCCCAAGCGAGATAGAGGACGATCCCATCGAGGCGCCAGCCCCATGATCGCGCCCGCCTTCATGGCGCGTCGCGGCCCGGCTGTCCGTGCCGATCACGACGTTTGGCTCGCGTAGATCGTTTCTCCCTCCGAGACACCGAGTTCTTTGGTTCGTTCCGCTTGCTCAGGCGCACATTTCGTTGCCGCACCGAACGCTGCGTTGCTCGGCGCTCACCGCGTGATTGGTGGGTGCAAAGTTCGATGCGGGGCGCCTCGTTAGTGATCGCTGCGCCGTAGAGCATTGTCTTACACCCCTTGGCGGGTCGACGGGAACGCTATCGCGTTCCACTCTCGAAGGCGAAGCTTAAGCGTCCTCCAATTTGCGATTGCTATTGCGATTGCTCGGGACCAACCTATCCAAACACACATTGCGGTAGAAGTGTTGAGAGTGCACATTAGGCACGTTTCCCGTGCCTGTTCCCACCATCTGGCAACACTACCGTCAGAAAGGCCGCAGGCAGCATTTTGTACTACGATTTCGGAGTATTACACCTGCCTCCCGTCAGGCTTCACCCCCGCAACTAAGCCATCGATTCCTTCATGGTGTTTGGCTCGACCCGCAGTGCACCTCACCGTACCAGGAATCAGGAACAAATCTGAGCTGTCATCACCTGCTCTTAAACAACTAACTCTGCTCCTTTTGCACGAGAGGTACGCCGAACACGTACATATTTATACTGATGGATCGGCAACTCTCCAGTGTTCCTCTGGAGCCGTGGTCTTCCTAGCGAAAGCCACCACCATCAGTTTCAAGACATGTCACCCAACGACACCGATGACCGCGGAACTTGCAGCCCTTCGCGCTGCACTTCGTCTCGTCTGCCAAGAGCAACCTCGAAGATGGTCAATATTCAGTGACTCGAAGGCTGCACTGCAATCTTTGCTATCGGCCCTGCGGCGCGGACCACACGAACAACTGGTATTTGAGATTAGAGAACTCATTCATACCTTAACTGAGAAAGGACACCACGTGACATTTCAGTGGCTTCCAAGTCACTGCGGAGTCATAGGGAACGAACACGCTGACAACGCTGCTCGGTCGGCTCTTCAAGGGGACGAAGAGGAGCCGATACCGTTATCAAGGACAGATGCCGCTCGAAAACTTGCTTTGTCGACTATGGCTAGGGGTGGCTTTCACCAAGTCTTTCGCTTACCGAATTGGATGGGCCGACGACGCCACGTGTGAGGACTGTGGAAACGAGGAGACTTTTCAACACCTTCTTTGTGACTGTCCTCGATATAATTTACAGAGACAATCACTCGCAACCGCGATAGCGCGCTTTGACCAAAGACCTCTCACAGAGGAACTTATTTTAAAATACCGCCATCACAAGCCATCGCAGCAGAGGGCGACGAGGGCACTGTTGCGGTTTTTGAGGGCGACAGAATTGGACAGGCGGCTGTAGCCTGAACAGATGTTGATAGTGCGGCAAGTGTCACTGTGCTGTGCGATGACAGTCTTCGGTGCCAGTGACCGATTGTGATTGTGTGTCTATGCTCCTTCCTTTCCTTATCTCTACTTTGTTACCACTTTACCTCCCCCTCCCCTCTCTCCCCAGTGTAGGGTAGCCAACCGGATTTTTTTCTCTTATTTAACCTCCCTGCCCTTCCCCTTTCCTCTCTCTCTCTCTCTTTCGCGTTGGTCTCGATCTTCTCGGCCCTTTTACGATGTCGAAATCTAGCAGTGAGTGGGTCGTTGTCGAGACTGATTACGCGACCAGGTACGCGATCACGCGAGCTTTGCGCACAAGCTGTGCAACTGAGGTGGCAGATTCCCTTTTGCATGACGTCATCCTCCATCACGGCGCACCCCGACAGCTCCTCACTGATCGCGGCCGCACCTTCTTGTCAACAAGAGTCGTTTAAGACCTACTTCGCTCCCGTTCTGCCGAGCGCAAGCTTTCCACAGCTATACCACCCGCAGACAAACGGACTGACGGAGCGGCTCAATCTCACGTTGACAGAAATGCCATCTTATGTTTCTGACGACCACAGTGATTGGGACAGCACGTTACCCTTCGTTACCTTCGCCTATAATTCGTCCCGTCACGAGACCGCTGGCTATTCAACCTTTTACATTCTGTTTGACCGCCACCCTTCTTTGCTCTTTGACACACCGCTTCCTTCCTCGACGAACAGTCTCACTGAATACGCTCAAGACGTCTTCGCCCGGGCTCGCACGACACGGCACTGAGTCCATGGCCGCGCAGAATATCTGGTACGACAGCCGACATCGGGATGTTCGATTTCCTCCTGGCTTCGTTGTCCTCCTATGGACACCATGTCACCGCGCCGGCTTGTCTGAAAAGCTGCTGCCGCGCTACACAGGACCCTACCCGATAGTGCGTCAGCTTGGCGATGTGAACTACGAGATCGCTCCGCTGAACTCGCGTGTCCCCACGGACGTCGTGCATGTGTCTTGGCTGAAACCTTACTTTGCCGCGAGTTCACCTCCCTTATAGTTAGCTCCGAGACGGCGCCTTTACTGGTGGGGGTTGTGTTACGGCGCAACCAAGGGTGGCGCCAGTCAGAAGACGATTTGACGTGTGGAATCGCTCCTAACAGTCGTCTTGTTTATGCATCGTTGTCTCTCTTGTATATATTCTAAATACGTATCTATATGTGACTTCTGCAACGTAACAATATTTTCACTAAGGTGTTGTAGCCATTGCAAAAATTGAAACAGAAATTAATTTCAATAAAAACATCATTTGAAGTTCTTTATGCCGACCAAAAAGAAGAAAAGAAACACCACACTTGTGCGACTCTGCAGAATCGCAGCTCAATTCCCAGCGAAGCTGTTCCTTTGGAGCAGATGCATTAGCAGATGCGTTAACAGTTTCAGTTGCCCGTGTAATGCAAACACGCACTTTAAACCGTTGCCCGCGTATGACGTTTTCGAGCTTCGGGAAATTTCAACAAAGGGCTTACTTCACCCACATATCTTTACCTTCCAGTGCAGCTAGCTAAATTCTACGCTGATTCTTCAAAGGGACTTACAACGTTCTTGAGCTCTTGCATACATAATTTACTACAAAGTCTGTGACTAACCCGCACACACTTTGGACTTTTCTTCATCCATAACATTTCTCTATAACTTTTCTTATATATAACTTCCCTTTCATCCATAATCTAATGGCTATTTCTAGGAAATGTAAACAAGGTGACTCGTTTATTTCACCGAAAAAACCGCGGGCGCTTCATATGTAACGCATGAAAATTGGGAGAGAACGGCGGTTCATTAATTATTTCCTGAGCTCACAATTAAGCCAGGAACGTTAAAAGTTTCTCACACATCACACGGCCCATTTTTCCACTGAATGTGAACTTGGCGCCACATACAGTTTTCTCGGAACACTGGGAAACAGTGTTTAACGAACGTATATGACGCTTTCGAGCACTTGCTCATGGAATTTATTACAAAAGCCGTAATTCATTTATATATACTTAATTTAGCATGCTCGTAGGCCATAATGTTCCTCACAAGTTTACAAGGTTTTATCTGAGTGGCTGTTATAGTTTTCACGGTAAAGTGGTCTAAATTCGGCGCCGTTCGTAAAACACTCATAATTATCCGCAACGCTTCCACGCGCTGTGTACAGCAAGGCCGTAATTAACACGCACAATATGAACTTCGCCTACACATCGCCTATGCCATGCCCCATATGTTCATCAAATATAAACCAAGTAGCTCGTTTAGTACATCGAGGACACCGGGAAAACTTACTATAAACCCCGTATATAATGCATCGAAATAAAGAGAAGGCGAGGGTTCAGCAATTATTCACAAAATTCATGAAAAGGCGGGGAATGTTATTTTCCCCGAAGGTTCCTGCTGATACGGCCCCTGTATACTGAATATGAACTCGGACAGTTCTCTCTAGAGACTAGGAAACATAGGTGGTTTAACGCTTTGGGGCTCTTGCTCGAGGAATTCTCTACAAAAGCCGTACTTCATTCACGCATACTTAGCTCCGCATGCCCAAAGGCCTTAATGTTCCCCACACTTTCACCAAATTTGATCTCGGAGGCAGTTATAGGTCTCCCTGGACAGTGGGCAAAATTCTGCGCCAGAGCGCTTCCATACGCAATTCACTGCAAAGGCTATAGTTAGCTCTAACACGGTGATCTCAACCCTTCCCCTTATTTTCGCTAATTACAAACAAGGTGCCTCGTTTAGTTCACCATGGGCACCGGGGAAGGCTACTTCAAACCTCGTATAACGCATCAAGATAAGGAGAAAAAGACGGTTCAGTGATTATTTAGAAATGTCACAATTAAGCCAGGAACATTCTAAGTTCCCGGCACACGGCCCCCTTTTTCCACTGAACATTAACTTGGTGCCACATACAGTTCCCTCTAGGCATTGGATAACAGCGTTTAACGGCCGTATACGCTTTCGAATGCTTTCTCAATAATTTTCTTTACAAAAACTATAATTTATTCGCACATACTTCGCATGCCCATAGGCCATAATTTTTCCCGCAGTTTTACAAAATTTTATCTTAGTGTCTGGTATAGTTCTACGGGAGGTGGGCTAAATTATGCGCCGTTTCTAAAAAAGCACTTATATACTTCCGCGGAACGCTTCCATACGCAGTGTGCCGCAAAGGCCATAATTAACCCACACGGCAGAAAGTTCGTCTGCGCATCTCTCATAGCCTGCCCCATATTTTCAATAAATATAAACGAGGCAGCTTGTTTAGTACACCGAGGACACCGGAGAAATTTACTATGAACCACGTATACCGCATCAAAATGGGGAGAAAACGAGCGTTCAAAACTAATAAATACTCATAATTAAGCCCCCAGAAACGTTAAAGATATCCCACAGGAACACGATCCCTACTTCCAATGGAATATTGGCACGCGTACTTGTTTATCTTTTTCCGGTGACTGTTTTTCGCCGGCTAAAAACCGTTACTAGGCTATCGCTCAGCTCAAGACGCGCCTTCATGTATCCGAACTTTCTCGAATGTTGTCGCCGGAAAGGACCGTGTCTGCAATCAGATTGCTAGGGCGACGAGAATGGTGGTGCACATTCTAGAACGTACGCGAGCAGCAGCGATTACGCTATAGCTCAATTACGCTGAAATCTATGAATGAATAGCCGCCACGCTTGACCCATAGAATCGCATTTCGACGACCGACGACCGTGCTCGTCGCTATCGTTGTGCTTTAGTGTTCCTTGCTTTTATGGGCCCGAGTTCGCCAAATAAAAAGATAGTTTTTCGTGGCTCACAGCTGTGCCACTGTCTGGCCTTTCACAGTCACTACATGAACTCGGTGTCATGTGCAATAATATTTGGGGTTTTACGTGCCAAAACCACTTTCTGATTATGAGGCACGCCGTAGTGGAGGACTCCGGAAATTTAGACCACCTGGGGTTCTTTAACGTGCACCTAAATCTAAGCACACGGGTGTTTTCGCATTTCGCCCCCATCGTCGGTGTCATGTGCCGGTGTCGGTGTCCTTGGAGACTAAGAAACATAGCATTTAACGGCCGTGTAAAGTTTTGGAGCGCTTGCTTAAGACAGCTTTTTCTTTTTTTTTTACCTGTAGTTGAGTGAAGCACTTGAAACTTTGCCCACATATTACCCTTTATATGCCCTCTATTCTCTTGAAGTTGTATCTTTGTGGCCCGTGGACTTTTTTGAAGGTCGTCGGGCAAACATTCTCCGAGGTCAATGAAATACGCGTATATACTTAATTAACTGAAAAGCTGTAAATAAGCTATGTAAATTCTACTGAAGTTAGTTGCGAGTCATTGTGGTGCAAGCTAATGCGCATTCCTGTTGTGTATCTCGCACTTGGCGCTTTCTACCGCAGACCTAGTGACAGAAGTCCCCACGCATTCACTTCACTGTCAGACATGTTAGCGAAAGTTAATACAGATTGTCTGTTACTTGGAGAAGACTTCAACATGCCTGACGTTCAGTGGCATGTGTTTTCTTCAGTCAGCCCTATCTTCTGCATTTGGCAATCTTATAGCTAAACACGGCCTTCATCAGTTTCTCGAAGTAACCACCGTATTTCTGCCTTCACGGATAACGTTCTTGACCTTTTGCTTTCAATTCACCTCATCTAATAGATTCAGCTGTACCAATACCTGATATTAGCGATCACGAATGTCTTGTCGCACATTCCATTTGTCCATTGCCTAATGCATCGACCGTTCGATTCAGAAAGGTTTATTTCTACGAAAGGGGCAACTACGATACTATAACATAGGTCCTACAGGTAGACTCTGAAACATTTGGGAGTCTCAGTGTCGCAGTCAATGTCACTGATCTATGTTCATTGTTCAGACGGAACCTTACTGACGTTATTGAGCTTCATATTCCACACAAAATACTTACAGTCAAACAAAAGAAACGTAAGCCATGGTTCAACAATTATATTAAATGTCCTATAAAAAAGAACGCATTTTTAAGCAGTACGTCAAAGAGAAGGAACTGAATTTGTATGAAGCCCTAAAGGAGATGGGAAAGCAAATAAAACTACAAATAAAGACTAATAAAAATGCCTTCTTTTTCTCTCTTGGCTCCAAGACTAGAATCCATTCGAAAAAAACTTTGAAAATTCGTCAAATGTAACTATGAAGACAATACTGGCATCCCATCGCTTCTGCACAGCAACACTGCCGTTGTTGCTGATACTGATCAGGCAAACTGCTTCAGTCAGTATTTTTACTCTGTTTTTTTCTCTCGCTACAACACAAAAATTACCGGATTTCCTTATGTCCCAAGTATGAATCTATGTCCGAGATAACAAGCGACAGCTTTGGGGTCCCAAAACTGCTACAAAATCTAAATACTAACTCGGCTCCGGGCCACGATCCAAATGTTGTTTTAAAGTCTTGCGCCCCTTTCCTGTCTTAAGTATCTTGCGTTGATATACAATCTATCCCTCGACACATGTGCGCTCTTCCACATGATTGGAAAGTTGTACCCATTCATAAAAGCGACCCTCGCAATTGCGTTGTAAACTACACGCAAATATCCCGCACAAGTGTCAGTTGCAAAACTTTGGAACATATATTCGAGTACTTTCCGTCACCTTCAACGCAACAACTTATTTGTGGATCACCAACACGGTATTAGGGAAGGCCATTCTTGCACCACACAACTAATCGAATTTTCTCACGATCTGTTCAAATCGTCTAACCTTGGTCATGAGACTGATTGTATATTAATATAGTTAAAAAAGCATTCGACAAGGAGTTTGACAAGTACTTTTGTTGCATGAATTGTCTTTCCTCGAATTATCTAGAAACATTATTCTATGGCGGCAGTGCTACCTCTGTGGACGTTATCAAAAAGTTGCGATTAACGGAATGGAATCGGTGGCAACTTCTGGTGTCTTCTGGGGTCCCTCAGGGGTTAGTGCTGCGTCCACTATCGTTCCTCATTTTTATTGATGATATAGGCATAGGTATAGCGTTAAAAAATCAGGCTTTGCGCAGATGACTGCGTCGTATGTAGAGGGATTAATAATGAGTCCGATAAAGTGATGTTACAAGCCGACTTTGACAAAATATATACTTGGTGCAACACGTGGTCAATATCTTTAAGCATCGCTAAGTGCAAATGCATTCGCTTTTCTCGGAAACACAAGTCACATCCGGCCCATTACTATTTGAATAATCAGTTCATTCTGCAAAAAACTGAAGCAAAATATTTAGGTGTCATCTTTTCGTCAAACCTGACTTGGAATCGCGACATAGAATCAGCAACTTTTAAAGCTGCATGCACTCAACTTTATTCGACGAAATTCTAGGCGTGTCCCTCAAAAAGTAAGGGAACGAATGTATTTACCAAACATATTCGTGCAGTTCTCGAGTACGCTTGCAGTGTATGGGACCCACGTACGCAGAATCGTGTCGACCACCTGGAAATGGTCTCAGATCGAGCTGCTCGCTTCGTGACTAACAATTTTACGTTTCCTAGCAGTATTATAGAAATAAAAAACTCGCTCGGTTGGCCTAATCTGTCGTCGCGGCGGAAGGTTGCCTGCATTACCTTCCCACGCGCCGCCTACCTTAACCGCACAGCAGTAAACAGGGACATTTATTTATAATCAACAGCTTACGTGTCTAGGCGCCGTGACCACCCATTTAAGAGAAAAGAAATAGCCGCGCATACATCTCTCTTTACCAATTCGTTTTCCCTCTCTATCAAGCATTGGAATCGCCTTCCATGTGACGTCATGGCAGTGATCCGTGAAGAAAGTTTCGTTGAAGTTGTGGTCTAACATGTGTTAAGTGTATAGAACTACATTTGTGCCTTCTCTTCACTGCCTTCTGTTAGCTTTGCCTTCTATGCGTTTTCTGCATCACGAGTATGTTATTACACGTTTTCTTTGTTTTTTCAACGCGCAATGTGCTATGGCGTTTGTACTTGTTACTTTACAGTTTCTTTTTTTTTATATATAACGCTTTGCAGTTTTGTTATTTTACAGTGTTTTGTTTGTTATGAGCTCCTTTTTGGACCGAAGAAGTTTGTTATTTCAGCGTAATTAATCGATCTTTGTATTCCTGATTCCCCTACTCTAATGTCCTCGGGAGAATGTAGATATTGAAATAAATAAATAAAAATAAATAAGTTACTATACAGTTCAAACTTTCTGTAATCGTTATCCATAGCATGGCCCCTATTTCCTTAGAATATAGAATATGTATCTTCCATCGTTTGTTTTCCCAGGGCAGCGGCGAAGCTTTGTGTTTCATATAATGGCAGGAAACATGCAGGTAGAAAACTAGAATTAAATTTATCAATTTTCATCTAGCCCCTAACGTGTCCCTACCCCCATTTCCTCTGAATATGAATTTGAGTAGCTGGCTCGAGGAATATACCTCAGGCCGACCTCTCTGCAATTCCTATCATTAAACATCTCTCTCTCTCTCTCTCTCTCTCTCTCTCTCTCTCTCTCTCTCTCTCTCTCTATCTCTCTCTCTCGATGAATGACGTAGTTCTTTCACGAAACTGTGAAAACATGTGTATAACGTTTTCAAGTACTTCTACAGTCTCACTAGCAAGTTCGCCTTTATATATAGCTTCGCATTTTATGCAGCTTTGCTTTGTAAAAAGTGATAAACTTCCCAGAGCAGTACAGGTGCTATGAGAGGTGTGTTGCGTTTCGCCTGCGACACGTGGTTTTGCCGGCGCGACTGCGGCGGGGCGGCAGACATTTTGGCCCGATCGTCGTCGCCGCAACGCTCATCGGCAGGTGTTTCCAGGCGCGACTGCGGCGATGCGACCGCAAAGGATCACCCTCTCATTCCAGTCATTGTGCCCGAACCAGGCGATGCGAAAGCAGGGATCATCCTCTCATTACAGTCATTGTGCCCGACCGGCAGCGCTACGACAGGGTGCTACGAGATCGTGCTCGACATGGTGCTACGGCAGCGCTACGACAGGGTGCTACGAGATCGTGCTCGACATGGTGCTACGGCAGCGCTACGACAGTATGCGTCACCATTAGCCCATTGTACATTCACGTGCTCGTCTTTTGAGGGGTTCCTTCTTGCCCTCAACTGCGAGAGTATAAAAACAGCTGCCCCCGGACGCCAAAAGGAGGGCTCCGATTTCTTCTGTTGAGTGAAGTGCTCTCCCGTCTCTCTACTTCGGTCAAACCTGACCGCCAACTCTTTGCGATGTTAAAATAAACAAGTTGTTTCGTTGTTACCAGTCGACTCATGCTTTGCCGGGACCTTCGGATGCTTCCAGTTGTACCCCAGGCCGCCAGGCCAACGCTACCCTTGGGGCTTGCGACCCAGGTACAACCACGGGCGTCAGCGCCGAGTTCCCAACAGATCGTACCAGCGGTGCGATCCAAACATCTGGTTGGCAGCGGTGAGATCGCCTCCGACTTCAAACAACTGTCTGCCAGCGGTGAGATCGCGACAACGGAGGCCAGCAGCGAAGAGATGCAGTTGACTGTATGCTGAGCAGCTCATCAACGATCCGGGAGCAGTGCAACGAGCCCTGTGTGACGACTGGTTGCCTGCAGCGGAACGACTGCGCGGAATTCCTGCCTGCGAGGTTTGGTGAGTGCGGGACTTTCTTCTTCTGAGCTTTGCCAGGCTTTTTGTTAGTGTCAGAAACAGAGCTGGTAATTGTGGTTGTCGTTGCTGCCGGGTTAGTTTGCGGCAAGACAATAGTAAGCAGTAGAGAAAGCAGCATTCAGAGCAGCCATGGATTTGAAGTCGTTGCGCAAACCGAAATTGTTGGAGCTTGCAAGAGAGTTGGGTCTGGATGTCTCAGACAAACTAAGAAAACCTGAACTGCTAAAGGCTATTCTTGAGTTAGAGGCTGAGGATGACGAGCTGTCGGAATGCCTTGAGACTATTGAGGAGAGGTCAAAAAGACAGGAGCGCGAACTTAAAGAGCAAAAAGAGAAACAGGAGCGCGAACTTAAAGAGCAAAAAGAGAAACAGGAGCGCGAACTTAAAGAGCAGAAAGAAAAAGAAGAGCGTGACCGTCAACACGCTTTGGAAATGAAGCGTCTTGAGGTAGAGATGGAACGCGCTCGTAATGGAAGTCAGGCACACGGTGCAGGAGAACGCGTATTGTTCAAAATGACTGACCTGATGCGGCCGTTTAAGCTTGGAGAGGACATTGGTTTGTTCCTGGTTAACTTTGAGCGAACGTGCGAGAAGCAGGGGTTCTCTCGGGAAACGTGGCCACAGCGCTTGCTCACTTTGTTACCCGGCGAGGCGGCCGACGTAGTCGCTCGCTTGGATAGAGAGGAGGCAGAGGATTTCGACAAAGTAAAATCGAGTCTGCTAAAAAAGTACCGGCTGTCTGCGGAGGCGTTCCGTCGGAAGTTTCGGGAAAATGAGAAAGGCAGAAGTGAGTCATATACAGAGTTTGCGTATAGGCTTATGTCGAACATGCAGGAGTGGCTCAAAGAAGAGAAAGCGTTTGGGGACCACGATAAAGTTCTGCAGTGCTTCGGGCTAGAACAGTTTTATAATCGGTTACCGGAGAACGTGCGATACTGGGTCTTGGATAGGCCAGACGTTTGTACGGTGGCTAAAGCCGCTGAGCTAGCCGAGGAGTTTGTGACGCGTCGGGCTCGCGGAGCTAAGGACGGTCAAAAGGGTGAATTTGGCTCGAAGTTTGAGAGGCCGAAGTTCACACCCATGAGAGCAAAGGGGAACACGCGTAGTGCGGATGCGAGTGGAAGCAGTGCGACCGAACCTAAGGAGACGGCGGCAGCCGAAGCCGAACGCAGAAAGCGGTTCGAGATGAGGCAAGCGCGCGTTTGTTATACGTGCCAGAAGCCGGGTCACTTTTCGGCGCAGTGTCCGGAAACAACACCAAAAGTTGTGTTTTTTTCAATAGGCAGCACTGACGAGAACATGAAGCTTCTCGAGCCTTACATGCGAGACCTCCTCGTGAACGGGAAAGAGTGCCGAGTGCTTCGCGATTCCGCAGCTACGATGGATGTAGTTCACCCGTCTTACGTAGAACCCCATATGTTCACGGGCGAGTGCGCATGGATCAAGCAAGCCGTGGAAGCTCATAGCGTGTGTCTGCCGGTAGCAAAAGTGCTTATTGAAGGACCTTTCGGAGCGCTTGAGACGGAGGCGGCAGTGTCATCTATGCTGCCACCCCAGTACCCGTACCTATTTTCAAACAGGTCCGATCACCTCCTGCGCGAGAAGGGGCTTTTGTTTGGTGAAGCTAGTGTTCAGGCCTTAACCAGATCGAAGGTTCGGGAGCTCGCTGCAAAGGCGGTAGTTGCGGGGCCGACGTTATCAAACAACGAAAAAGGGTCAGAGGCGCAGCAAGCTGATATTCAGAGCACGCCCGAACAGAATAAAATTGAGTCTGTAGCGTTGAAGGCGCCAGATACTGGAGAGGAAACGCCCGACACGGGAAAGTTAGAAGAGCTATCTACTGATTTGCTCATCGCGCCTACGTCAGACGGACTTGATAGGTTGCTAAAAGTCAGCCGGTCGGCTTTGTTAGCCGAGCAAAAAAAGGATGGCAGCCTGGAAAACATACGCTGCAATGTTAAGGAAGGTATCGCCAGGAAAAATGCGCGTTTTGTGGAAAGAGGTGGAGTCCTGTACCGGAAGTATCTAGACCGCAGAGGAGTGGAGTTCGATCAGCTGGTCGTGCCTCAATGCTATCGTCAGGATCTGTTGCGCTTGTCACACGGGGGTTCGTGGTCCGGACACCTAGGAGTTAAGAAAACTAAGGACCGTCTCTTGCAAGAGTACTATTGGCCAGGGTGTTTTCGGGACGCAGACCATTTCGTGAGGACATGTGACACTTGTCAGCGGGTGGGCAAACCAGGGGACAAATCAAGGGCGCCGTTGAAATTGGTACCTATCATAACGGAGCCTTTTAGACGGCTCGTTATTGATACTGTGGGACCTCTGCCGGTAACAGCCACGGGGTACAGACACATTTTGACTGTGATCTGCCCAGCGACAAAGTTCCCTGAAGCAGTGCCGCTTAAAGAACTCAGCTCAGTTGAGATAGTTAATGCACTACTGTCCATATTTGCGCGAGTTGGTTTCCCTGCGGAAATCCAATCAGATCAGGGCACAGTGTTTACTAGCGCTTTGACGACAACTTTCCTCGAAAGGTGTGGGGTAAAGCTGTTACACAGCTCAGTGTACCACCCACAGTCGAATTCCGTTGAGAAGCTCCACTCCGTCATGAAGCGCGTGTTGAGAGCTTTGTGTTTTGAACATCAAACTGACTGGGAGCTGTGTCTGCCTGGGGTGATGTTTGCTTTAAGGACCGCGCCGCATGCGGCTACGGGGTTTTCGCCAGCTGAACTGGTGTACGGTCGCTCGCTTCGATCTCCGCTTCGCATGCTTCGAGAATCGTGGGAAGGCAGGGGCGACGACCCAGTCGTGGTGGAGTACGTACTTAAGCTCCTCGAACGCTTAAGAAGGGCACAGGAGTTGTCAGGTGAAGCAATGACAAAGGCCCAGCAGAGGGCCAAGGTTTATTATGATCGGACAGCCAGGGCCCGTCGTTTTGAGGTGGGCGATGAGGTCATGATATTGCGCACATCGCTAAACAACAAACTAGACGTGCAGTGGGAGGGCCCAGCACGAATTGTTCAGAAACTGTCGGACGTTAACTACGTGGTAAGTCTGCCAGGAAAGCGGAAAGCACAGCAAGTTTACCACTGTAATCTGCTCAAACCTTATAGACAAAGGGAAGCAGTGGTGTGCATGATGGTAAACGTTCCTGAAGAGCTTCCGGTCGAGCTTCCGGGACTAGGCTCAGTGACGAACAGGGAAGACACCGGTCAAGTCATTAGTGACCTTATCAGTAAAGCACCGCTGTCGCCCGAGCAGAAAACCGAACTACACCAGCTATTACAAGAGTTTCAAGGTCTGTTCTCTGAGAGGCCTGGTAGGACTTCTGTACTTACTCATGATATAGAACTTACCTCCACAGAGCCAGTACGATCCAAGGCGTATCGGGTGTCACCCCGCCAGAGCGATATTATGGAGGCTGAGGTAAAGAAAATGCTACAGCTCGGTGTTATTGAGGCAGGTGAGAGTGATTATACCTCCCCTTTGATTTTAGTTGAGGTACCGGGCAAGGAACCTCGTCCTTGCGTCGACTACCGCAGGCTTAATTCCATCACTAAGGATCAAATTTATCCGATCCCTAACATCGAGGAGCGCCTTGAGAAAGTTAGTAGCGCTCAGTTTATTTCCACCCTAGATCTTGTCAGGGGTTATTGGCAGGTTCCACTTACAGAAGAGGCTAGTAGGTATGCGGCGTTCATTTCACCAATGGGAACATTCCGTCCTAAAGTGTTGAGTTTTGGTTTGAAGAACGCGCCATACTGTTTTTCAAGTCTCATGGATAAAGTGTTGCGGGGACAGCAAGAATTCGCTTTACCGTATCTAGACGACGTAGCGATATTCTCCGCATCCTGGTCTGAGCATATGGCACACTTGCGGGCAGTGCTAACCCGCCTGCGCGAAGCGGGCTTGACAGTAAAGGCTCCTAAGTGCCAGTTAGCACAGGCCGAGGTTGTCTACCTCGGTCACGTGATTGGTCAGGGTCGTCGCCGCCCCTCTGAGATAAAAGTGGCCGCTGTGCGAGACTTTCCGCAACCGCGCACGAAGACCGATATTCGGTCGTTCTTAGGTGTCGCCGGCTACTATCAGAGGTACATTCCCAGGTACTCTGATATCGCGGCTCCCCTGACGGATGCTCTAAGAAAAACAGAGCCTCAAACAGTCGTCTGGGACGAGACAAAGGAAAGAGCTTTTAGCGCCCTAAAGAGTGCCCTAACAAGCCAGCCTGTGCTACGATCGCCAGACTATACAAAAGGGTTCGTTGTTCAGTGCGATGCTAGTGAGCGAGGCATGGGCGTTGTACTGTGCCAACGGGAAAATGGAGAAGTAGAACACCCCGTCCTGTATGCTAGTCGTAAGCTGACCAGTCGTGAGCAGGCGTATAGCGCCACCGAGAAAGAGTGTGCATGTCTCGTGTGGGCCGTTCAGAAATTGTCATGCTATCTAGCCGGCTCGAGGTTTATCATTGAGACGGATCACTGCCCTCTCCAATGGCTGCAGACCATCTCTCCCAAAAATGGCCGCCTCCTGCGCTGGAGCCTCGCTTTACAACAATATTCCTTTGAGGTGCGTTACAAAAAGGGGAGTCTCAACGGTAACGCCGATGGCTTAAGTCGAAGCCCCTAACGTAGGAATCAGCCTCAAAATTGTTTGTTACTGATGTTTTTCTTCCTGAGGCAGGATTTTTTTTAACATATTGCTTTTGTTTAGTGTTTCAAAGTGATGATATGCTTTCTAGTGCAATTTTTCAATTTGTGGACGCGTTCTGAGTGATGCTAGACTACTGTAAGGAACTAGGCAGTGGTATAAAAAGGGGAAAGAGCCTGGCAGGGCTTAGTGAGGGTTGTGCCGTGCTTGCTGACTGAGCGGTTGAGTTTCAGCGTAGTTCTAACGCTTGCCGGGAACGAGAACAAAAATGTGAACTCTCCCGAAGTCACTTTGCAGTGTCCCGTGCGAACCTGAACAAGAGAACGAGGCCTTCTCTGTGCGCTGCGCTCAAGAAACGTCGAGGGACGCCCGACTTCGGTTATGAGCATCATCGAGCGACATCCCTCCGGACAGCGGATGCAGTCCCCTGTCCATCGGGATCTCCTTTCCCCGGCGGGGCGGTCTGTTGCGTTTCGCCTGCGACACGTGGTTTTGCCGGCGCGACTGCGGCGGGGCGGCAGACATTTTGGCCCGATCGTCGTCGCCGCAACGCTCATCGGCAGGTGTTTCCAGGCGCGACTGCGGCGATGCGACCGCAAAGGATCACCCTCTCATTCCAGTCATTGTGCCCGAACCAGGCGATGCGAAAGCAGGGATCATCCTCTCATTACAGTCATTGTGCCCGACCGGCAGCGCTACGACAGGGTGCTACGAGATCGTGCTCGACATGGTGCTACGGCAGCGCTACGACAGGGTGCTACGAGATCGTGCTCGACATGGTGCTACGGCAGCGCTACGACAGTGTGCGTCACCATTAGCCCATTGTACATTCACGTGCTCGTCTTTTGAGGGGTTCCTTCTTGCCCTCAACTGCGAGAGTATAAAAACAGCTGCCCCCGGACGCCAAAAGGAGGGCTCCGATTTCTTCTGTTGAGTGAAGTGCTCTCCCGTCTCTCTACTTCGGTCAAACCTGACCGCCAACTCTTTGCGATGTTAAAATAAACAAGTTGTTTCGTTGTTACCAGTCGACTCATGCTTTGCCGGGACCTTCGGATGCTTCCAGTTGTACCCCAGGCCGCCAGGCCAACGCTACCCTTGGGGCTTGCGACCCAGGTACAACCACGGGCGTCAGCGCCGAGTTCCCAACAGATCGTACCAGCGGTGCGATCCAAACAGGTGTTACTTAGTGGAGAGCTGCACATTATTCTCCACATCACGTTCTTTAACGTCCACCCAGAACCCAGTGAACGAGCATTCTTGCACTTCGTCCCCATCGAATGCGGCCGCCGTGGTTAGCAGTCGAATCGGCAACCTCGTGCTCAGCGGAAGAACGACAAAGCCACTGAGCCACCACGGCAGATAATTGAGCACACAGTCATACTAGCAACGAGACAGACCATGTCTCTGACTCCGCTTTAAATTCAGCTGCAGCAAAAGTTGAACGACTTTTCGCGGTGGTCACCATGGTCGTGCATGTGTAAAGCACATCATGCTTTTAAAAAAAATTTTCGGTTGTTCTTATATGCCACTGTATTCGTTGGGATGTAGGGTTATTGACAGGGTATTCTGGTTTCATGGTGTCGCGATTTCATTTTCTCTCGCTTCATGTCCGCTACCTGGCTCTGAGTTTCGCAGCAACTTGAGAGCATCTCTATGCTCACAATTTTGCCTGGTAGTTATTTCGGCAGATTAAATATTCTTGGTTGCACTTTCTCATGGCGTTCTTCTGAGAGGTGGTTTCTTCTGAAAGAGAAAGATGAATGTTAGTTTTTCAGCATAAAATAAACTAAATATTGTTTAGAAGAGCAAATAACTGGGCAAGGTCGTTAAGATTCATGGCTGGGACAGCGCAAGGGCCGCAGATGAAAAAAGCGAAACGACAAACACGGTGCCGTATTTGCCGTCTCGCTTTCAATGTCTTCTTCTCTTGCGCTGCCTCCAACATGAAAAAAGAAATGTTGCGCCTAGGGTTTGATGTATGGCGTGAATCTTAATTCACGTGTAGACAGCGCACGAAAACGAAGAGTAAAATGAGAGACAGGAAAACGCTTAAAGCCAACTTTCAACTGCACATTTCTTTTGATCATGAACCGTGCGGCATCACCGTAAAAGTGCCAGTGCGTACTCAAAACATCTACAAATTATGTTTTCAGTATATCTAATTCGTTTTGCTGCTAGCGCAATGGAAGACTGAGAAACGGAAATATAGACCCGACTAGTTTTGATTCGGCTTCAATAATCACTCTGATTAGCTGTTTACAGCTTTTCTTGACAGCAACGATAATATTAAAATTTGACCGGAAACTGCACCATCTGCATTGAAGATCGAGAAAACCACCGCTCTTCTTGTCGATGCTGTTGCAATATACTCACTGACGAATTATTCTGATCGACCCACGTATATAGAACCCACTATGTGACAAAAGCACGGGATATATGACATCCCCAACGAAAAGAACAAACTGTTTATGTGAACCTTCTCACAACACCAATCAACAGTACGGGAGGGCCCGGCGAGGCAATTTAGCTTCTGTTGCTGATTGGACGCAGTGCAAACCAACTCGACGTTTGAAAGCATCGTTGCTTTTTACAAGTAGCGAGAAATGCAAGCAATATAAATGGTGCCCCACCAAGCTTTGGCTAATCTTTAAAAATATTCGGGGGCGCCATAGGCGGACACGACCAAAGGATGTTGTCGGCAACTTTATGGAGCCAATCACACGGTTTTTTGCATTCTCTTTAGTTGCATAATTAACCTATATTAATTAATCAACTCTACAAGTCTTATCTATAGGGGCAAACTTACCATGAGGAAATTGTAAAGAGTTCTAAGAAACGTCGTATGCGGCAGCGTATGAATTTGTGCCTATTACGCAATCATTTCTTTCCTCGTCATAAATAAAGGCCGCGAAATATGAAAATTCCTACGTGATTACGCGTTTGCGCTCCGTGATCGCGATGTTCTCAGAGGGGCCACGCATGAACGAAGAGTGCTTCTAGCGTAGCGCGCAGCCGCTGAAAAAGTGGCAGGACAGTTACGCAGGCGATGGCTTGGGAATACACGCCAGCGATTGGTGCCGGTTGCACTGCCGAAAGAAACAGATACGGTCGTTTGTGATAGCGAAAGCAAAACGAAGAAGGAAAAGAAATAAATTATAAGGATTTACGTGCCAAAACCACGATCTGATCGTGAGGCACGTCGTAGTGAGAGACTCCGGAAATTCAGACCACCTGGGGTTCTTTCACGTGCATTTAAATCTAAGTACACGGTTGTTTTCGCATTTCACCCCCATCGAGATGCGACCGCCGTGGCCGGGAATCGGTCCCGAGACCTCGTGCTTAGCAACCCAACACCACAGCCACTAAGCAACCACGGCGGGTAACGAAGAAGGACAATGAAGGCAAATAAAGCGTAATAAATGAAGCCACAAGAACGTCTGAATCCACAAGCAGGAAGATAAGACAAACCCACGTACTACCCATCATGCCCATTGTGGTTTAATGATTGTAGCGCCAGAGTTCCCTCTAGTAATTATTGTAGGAAGCTTTATGGATTAAACGCGCTGTTCATTCATACGCAGCCCGACTGAGAGCACTGCGATCGCGGCACGCAAACGGGCCACGTGGCAATTTTCATATTTCGCGTGTTTTCTTTATAATGCGGAAAAAGTTGCTGTGTAATAGCCGTAGGTATTAATTGTAATACTGTTAAGTAAGAGCAAGTTTAACTTTGAAGACAAACACGTGCAAAAGGCCGACATTTGCATTGGTTCTCCCATTGCTCCTGTCTTGCGTGATGTAACATTGTCAGGCGTAGATAAAGATGTCCCTGCTAGTCTCACTGATTCACGATAGTCAAACTTTTTAGATGTGCTGGCGATTTCTAATTACTGAAGTTGTTCCTAATTGTGACTTTGACAACACTATTGATTGTGTGACTAGCACGTTTACCAAGTACGGCAGTGGGCAGATTTTTTTTACATTGGAGAAGCCTGCTGACAACTTTATCCAGTTTTTAAATCTACGCCTGTGTTTTCATGACGAACGCGTTTGCTCGGTGTACAACCCGAGATATTTGAAAGGCCTGCTACCTTTCGATAGTGCGTGCTTGCCAACTATCACGAGAAGGATCGCTATGACTTGCCTATGCGCCTCGTTAAAGAAATCCTGCTGGCATCTATTGCATTCGGACTTTTCTTCCCAGACTGCCCGTTTGACGCGTTCCGGCTGCCCACCTTTAATGGTTGCCTCGGTGTACGAGAAGCCTCTTCAGGAAGTGAAACACCCACAGCGGGAAAGGAACAGGAATGACAAGAAGCGAGTGCAGGAAATTGCTTGCCTTCACAGAATCGTGCACAACATCAAAAACGTTGCCACAAGATACAGCGTCAAAGTGATATTTTCTACCCCGATCAAGCTGTCAAAGGTTTGTTCCATAAATAACAGGAAGCCAAATACTTGCCTCCCATGAAGAAGCCCTAAAACAAACTCACCAATTGCAAGCCTCCGGTTGCGTATAAAGTCCCGTTTAGTTGCGGACGGAAGTACATTGGTCAAACAGGCAGAAGTTTTAACGACAAGCTACGCGGTACAGGTGAAATGCACACAACAAATCTGGAGGGCACATGGGCAACCATTGTCAGAGATCATTGCCAACCGGATTTTCAGGGAACCATGTTCTTGAATACCGCAAATGACAAACTGTAAAGGGAGACAATCGACGCATTCTTCATCAGCAATGCCGGAGGCACTTGTGTCAGTGAGCTATCGATTCTTCTTTCCAAAGACGAGATGGATTTTCCAAAAGGTCATGTGCGAGTGCGCACTAAGTCTGCGCTCTTTGTAGTTGTATTTAGTGGTTGGTTTTTGTGTGTGTAACTCGCCAAAAGGGCTTTACTCTGTTTGACAGAGCACTTGTATCTTCCATTATCGCCCACTTTTGTGAGTACGGAAATGGCGCTCTGTCGTCCGTGAATTTCACGTTTCATTATATTTTTTTTTATTCTTTCCGCCGTCCTTAACGTTTGCGATCGCTTCAGCTATAATTGAACACTGTTTCGTTTATTCCAGTGATCGGGCTTGCCTGCTTGCTGCTCTCCGCTTCATCCCACGTAGCTGTTTTCTTTCAAGAGAAGCTTGTATTGCCTCACTCGTGTCGGCGTCGGCGTCGGTGTTGCCGTACGAAAAAAACTCAAGCCGCGCGAAAATAAAAATTATTTGTTGGGCTGCGGATTCGAACCAACGACCTCCGTTTTTTTTCTTTATTGCATGGAATTATGAGTAGTGTTTTACATTACATTTGAACATACATGAGAAACAAATACACACATGGTACGCAGTCCAATGAAAGTTCAAAATTCGGGCAAACAAAAGCGTCCAGACACGAAATCCATTCAGGTATGGGATCAAAGGGAGCAACCACACTACGCACTTGAGTAGCCTCTTCTCGAAAGACAGACTTTATCGAGCGAGATGGCTCGGCATGTCTGTCGATCATTCGGCTTCTCCACAATGAACTAAGTCCTAATGACATAAACAAATCATATTGTGTATTCCTGGCTGTCTTTCGGAAAGAAAGGAACCGGATACCGTAAGATGTGAGAGGAAGGTCTTTTTTGATAATTCTTTGTAAAATGTCCCGAAAATAAAATGCGCCCCAACAAAGAATAAATCAATGTTATATTTTCTCGCATTTACTGCAAAGTCTACAATTTGTTCTTAAGGATACATACAGTCCTTTTTCCTGAAGCCACGTTTTAACTGGCAGGGTGGAGGTGTGCAGCTTAAAGAAAAATATTTTCGCTGCTGGCGTAATGCACATTCTACGGACGTGGCAAAGAGCATCTTGGCCAAATAGAGACAGATACGGCTTTCGGTACATAGGTTCAGGGAAAAGGTTATGTATAAGTGCTACACTTAGCGACCTTCGATGAACGGTCAGCCATTGTCGGTTCATCATGCGCGCCCTTTAAAGCGGGGTTTTATATGCATGAAGAACTAGACGCAGCGCAAGACGCGAGCCAACCACAGGCGTGTGATTCAAATCAATCGAGAGGAGTGATCGCGCATTCGCTCGCCTCGCGCCCGCCGTTTTCCGCCAGTTCAGGCCCGGCACTCAGATAGGGAAGCCGCGTTTGGTTCGTTCTGCCGAGAGCAGGCTGCGTTGAAGGCACAACAGTGGGGGCGGGCCGCGCGTGGTGCGTTCGGTTTAAGAAGAGGCAGCGTTTGATGAATGCCACCGGGAACTCGCTCGAGAAAGGACTCGTCGTCGAAGTGCCGACCTTGTCGTGAGGGAGCGCGAAGCCGAGGCATTACGACAACGAAGTGCCGCGGATTCCGAGCTTCGCTTGCACCCCTCGTCACAGTAGTAGAAGGGCGGGGAATTTTTATTATTATTATTAATGTTGATTGTTACCACATCTAGTATTTTGTGTGACGTCACATTTCATGTTAGAATCATTTCAGCATGGTCATCCAAGGTGTCTACCAACCGGAAAAACCGGGAATTCTCAGGGATTTTGAGTAGTCTGGAAAAAGTCAGGGAAAACTCATGGAATTTGTTCTTGAATCAGGGGAAAATTAGCTGTAATTTTATTGAAAAGTAACGAAAGTCGCGGTAATGTTGGCTCGAGTAGCATACAGGAATCGTAACGAATCGTCTTTGACGCCATGTCGTCGGCTGGAGGAGTTGCTAGTGTACGGTCAACGACCGACTTTCCGGCTGCCCGATAATTCGGACGGTTTCGTGGCACAACCACGTACCCCGTAGAGTCAATGTATCAGGACGTCTGAAATTTCGGACGCAAGAACCCTTCGCCGTCCGATTTTCCGGACTTTTTGCCGTGACCGCAGGTCCGAAACGGCATTAATCAAAGCCACCACCGCTGCCGTTTTGATTACCTCGCCACCTCGAACCGATGCTCTCGCACGCAGATCTGCTGGCAGCCGTAACCAACACTGCGGCAACGCTAGGCCTAGCTGCTTCGACGTTCGCTATTAAGCTTCTCGCCGTTGGGAGCCGTGTTTTTCATTGAAGGAATTCGCCGCTCTCAGCAATGACACCGACTCCGCCTTTGTGGTCCTCGCGTCTGGCTTAGAAGCTCGGAAAGCATGGTGCGTTGCATAATACCTGTTCCCGAAAGTCAGCTTCGCCTCTGCACGTAAATGTTACTTGGCGAAACATACGCAAAAGTATTGCGGTAAAGCATAAGCGCGGGAAAGGGCTATTGCCACGGGACACAGTATGTATTCCTTCAATGTACACGCGTGCACCCGTCATCTCATGTCAGAGTACGGGCACCGATATGCCTAATACGTGTACTGACAGGCCTTCAGAGCTTTCCCGGATGTGCCTGCGGCGAGTTTAGCCGTTAAGGGCACTAAAAGACATGTATTAATCTTTTTTTTCCCGGCTGCCTGATTTTTAGGACGTTTTGGCGGCCCCTAGGGAGTCTGAAACATCGGACGATGACTGTACAACTGGCCAAAGGGATGCTTCAAACGGTCCGTGGGGCGAATTCGCGGTAGAAAGGGGACGAAACAGAAAGGACCTACCCATTGAGGAATAAACGGGAAAGGAAACGTGCCGCCGCTTCTTTGAAGGTGCTTGAGCTCAAAAAACAAAATATTGGCTGACGCCGAGACGCAGGTGTCGCTAATACAAACCAAAATAAACTCTTTAAAGCAGTGAAGCGCAACACGGAGGCGTTGTGCGTGGGCTCAGAGTATTTCAGGACAGTTGAGGTTACCAGCTGTTGAGGGAGAATTAGCTTGTGACAAAGTTCGGGTCTCACACCAATGAACTTGCTATCAGTTGATAGAAATAGCTCATGTTCGAAAATGTTTGCTTCTGTATGCACCTCCTTTTTATTCGTATTTGAACCCGCCGTGGTTGCTCAGTGGCGATGGTGTTGGGCTGCTGAGCACGAGGTCGCGGGATCGAATCCCGGCCACGGCGGCCGCATTTCGATGGGGGCGAAATGCGAAAACACCCGTGTGCTTAGATTTAGGTGCACGTTAAAGAACCCCAGGTGGTCAAAATTTCCGGAGTCCTCCACTACGGCGTGCCTCATAATCAGAAAGTGGTTTTGGCACGTAAAACCCCAAATATTATTATTATTATTCGTATTTGAGAATTTCCGCCTCGATTTGCAATTTTTTCCTAATGCATCTTATTTGCGGTGCATTTTACTAACCCATTCTTTCTATTCTCTTCTTGAATAACATAAACACTACTCCTTATATTCAAACTGGATTAAGTCGTCTTTTTAGTTTTTTTTTTCACATGCTTACTAGAGAGCGACAGCATCGGGCAACGTCGTTTCAGCCCGTCTTGACGTAAAACATAGTCCTGCGTCACTCAGCGAATTTTACAAAGGCACCCAGGGAAAACCTGGAAAACTCAAGGAATTTGGAAATATCAGCTTGGTAGACACCCTGTCATCCCCAAGGCGCCTTTGCTGATCCCGTGGTCTTGTTTCCCTTTTGGTGATTTCCACATCTTTTATAATTATTTCATGGCTGGTTTTCCTGGGTTCACGTGTCCTGCGGCTCTTTATATTTTATAAAGTCATTACAGATATGTTAACCTGCGACAGCTTCCCGTTCTAGGGCACAGTCTCGGATTTTGTCGGTTTGTCACTGGACTCTGTGCCACGTGATTCATTCTGTGCAAGAACATGTGTCGTTATTACATTCAACGATAAATGCTTATCTTGTAAAAATGATGGGAATACATTTATAAAAGCACGGTGTGTGTGTGTGTGTGTGTGTGTGTGTGTGTGTGTGTGTGTGTGTGTGTGTGTGTGTGTGTGTGTGTGTGTGTGTGTGTGTGTGTGTGTGTGTGTGTGTGTGTGTCGACATTTTTTCCACTGACATTTTATTCTTTGGTTGATCGACTGAGTCTTAAGGGGAACACTTGACTCCAATCACCCAAGAGAACCGGCTGGCTCAGGAAGGGATACTGTACAATGGATCACATCCATGTCATCGATCAAGTAATCGAGAAATCCGTAGAGTACAATCAGCCTCTCTATATGGCTTTCATAGACTGCGAAAAGGCATTTGATTCAGTATAGATACCAGCAGTCATAGAGACATTGCATAATCAAGGAGTACAGGAGGCTTACGTAAATATCTCGGAAAATGTCTACAGATATTCTACAGCTATCTTAATTCTCCAAAAGAAAAGTAGAAAGATACCTATAAAGAAAGGTATCAGAGAAGGAGACACAATCTCTCCAATGCTATTCACTGCATGCTTGGAAGAAGTAAACAAGCTATTGAACTGGGAAAGCTTAGGAGTGAGGATCAACGGCGAATATCTCAGCAACCTTCAGTTGCGGTGAAGCTTAAGCGTGGGAAGGGACAATTATCACAGGACACAGTACGTGCGCCTGCTATCTGTCACAGTACGAGCACCGATATGCCTAATAAGTATACTGGCAGACCTGCAGAGCTTTTTCGGACGTGCCTGTGGCGATTTGAGCCCTTAAGGGCAGGAAGAGACATGCATTCATTTTGTCGGACGTTTTCGTAGAACGTAGGGAGTCTAAAAACTTGGACGTTGACTGCACAACTGCCCAAGAGGATGCTTCAAATAATCCTTGGGGCGAACGCGCGGCAGATCGAGGACGAGAACAGAAAGGACCGACGCATTGAGAAATTAACAGGAAAGGAAGTCTGCCGCCTCCTCTTTGAAGGAGCTCAGAAAAGAAAGTGTTGGCTGACGCCTAGATGCAGATGTCCCTCATCTAAACCATAACAAACTCTTTAAAGCAGTGAAACGCAACACTGAGGCATTGTGCGCGGGCTGAGGGTATGTCAGAACAGTTGCCGTTGACTTTCCGTTGACTTTCCAGCTGCTGAGAGAATCTCACTTGTGAGAAAGTTCGGGCCTATCTCTTTTTATTAGTATTTGAAAATGTTCTATTCAATTTTCAATGGGCTTTACCATATTTTTTCGAAGATATTTTATTCGCTGTCCATTTTAGTTCCTTCCTTCTGTTTTCTTTTTAAATAAAATAAGCAGTACTTCTTACTATTCCAACTGAATTAAGTCGGTTTTTTTATTGTTTAATGTGCCTACTAAAGAGTGACAGCATCGTGCGACATGTCAGCCCATCTCGACATAAAACAACGTTGTGTGTCACTCAGGAAATTTCGCAAAGGAACTCAGGGAAAACTTGAAAAACTCGCGGAACTTGAAAGTGTCAACTTGGTAGACAACCTGTTTATCCTTCATCCTGCAGTGGAATGGATGAATGAATGAATGTGTGGTTTTTATTGGCGCAAGGCCAGATATAACCAAAGAGCGCCATGCAAGTGTTAGTGATTTCGCAGTGGAGTGATGGGTTCTATGAAGTTGATGTGACGTGGCTGTAAAGGGGCCTAAAATATAGTCACTGTAAAGTGCGTAAAATGCACGTGTAATAAAATTATGGCGATGACAAATGACGTGTACTATGAGCATTAAGGTGCATTGCAAAATAATGATACGATATAAAAAATGCATAAATTTCTAAAATTCGCTAAAGCACCATGGTCTCGTTAGAGCCCTTGAGACACAAGGGCCTGGAGGCATGGGCTATATAAAACAGCTATCACAGCGGCACCCTCTGGAAAGAGGATGCGCTACCAATTTATTGGGCTCATGACCTGTAGGACAACCTCATTTAAAAAATTGAGAACTACTTTTGTGTTGAAAAATGGTTCCTTACCAGGAAACATAGCTGGGTGAAGAGGTACGCAATAACGATATGCAAGAGGAAAATGTTTCTTTCTTTCAGATTCGGCTTTGCAACACTCCAAGAGGACTTGGAGGACGGTCAGCCTCTCACCACATCGACCACAGCTTGGCGGTTCATTTCCAGTAAGCAGAAAATTGTGTGTACCAAATGTGTGCCCTATTCTGAGGCGGCAGAATAGGACATCTGTTCGACGTGATTTTGTTGGGGAGGGCCAAAAACCTAACTATGGCTTTATAACGTGCAGTTTATTGTTTATTTCTGCGTTCCACATGCGTTGCCAGTGTTGTCGCAGTTTCTTACGCAAGAAAGGCTTCAGATCTATGACAGGGACAGCAGCTGTAGGAAAAGTGTTTAGTGATGTGAGTGATGTGGCCATTTTATCAGTCAGTACATTACCCTCGATACCTCTATGGCCAGGTACCCAGCATATTACTACGTGTCTCTGTGATACATAAATATTGCATAAGAGCGAGTAAAGTTCAATGAAAACAGGATTTGTATGCTTTTGTAAGGAAATTAACGCTTTTACAAGACTTAACGAGTCTGTAAATACTATTGCTCTGTCGAGTTTTAATTTATTTATATGTTTTACTGCAGACAGTACTGCATAGGATTCTGCAGTGAAGACACTTGTTAAAGAATTCAACACGTCAGATTCAGAAAATGAGGGACCAACTGGAGCAAAAGATACGCCAGAATGTGATTTTGACGCGTCCGTGTAGAATTCGCTGCAGGAGTACTTCGATTGAAGTTCACGGAAATGCATAGCAATTTCAACCTCAGGAGCGTGCTTTGTGACCTCTACAAAGGATATGTCACAGTCTGTCACCTGCCACTCCCAGGGTGGTAATAGCTTAGCTGGAGGCATTAGGCGATGTTCGAGAACTGGGACATCCATTTCCATGCTAAGTTCTCTTGCACGCAGTGAGAAAGGAAGTCTCATAGAGGGTCTATTCCGAAAAAGTGTTTCACACGTCAAGTCGTTAACGGTTGTGAAACACGGATGTTCCTTATTAGAGCGAACCTTGAGAAAATGCGTTAAGCTGATTTATGTTCTCTGAAAATGGAGTGACCACTGATCTGACTCGACATATAGACTTTCAACAGGGCTTGTTCTAAATGCGCCAGTGGCCAGGCCGATACCGAGATGGTGAACGGAGTCTAACATCTTTAGCGCACTCGGGGCGGCAGAGTGATAAACCACGGCACCGTAGTCAAGTCGTGATCGAACTAGGCTCCTCTAAATATTCAATAAACACTGTCTGTCGCTACCCCACGTTGTGTAGGATAGGATTTTAAGTAAATTCATTGCTTTTAGACATTTTACTTTAAGACATTTTATATGTGAGATGAAAGTAAGCCTCGAGTCAAGTATTACACCTAGGAATTTGTGTTCATTGCTCACAGGTATTTGTTGTCCGCCCAGTTCTACGCAAGGATCTGGGAAGAGACCTCTCTTTCTTGTAAAGAGAACACAAGAACTTTTCTGGGGGTTGAGTTTAAATCCATTTTGGTCTGCCCACTTGGACACCTTGTTTAAGCCCTGCTGTATCTGTCTTTCACACACTGTAAGGTTGCAGGGTTTGAAACCTATCTGTATATCGTCTACGTAGACGGAATAAAAAATGGCTGGTGGCAGTGAAGAACGAAGTGCGTTCATCTTAAAGATAAAGAGAGTGCAACTGAGTACTCCTCCCTGGGTATACTCCTGTTTCTTGTATAAAAGGTCGCGATAATACGTTGCCGATTTTCACGGGGAAGATACGATTTGACAAATAGCTTTCAATTATGTTCAGCATATTTCCACGTATGCCTATTTCCGACAGGTCTCGCAAGATCCCGTAACGCCATGCCGTGTCATACGCTTTCTCCATGTCGAGGAATATCGATAGGAAAAACTGTTTATGTATAAATGCATCGCGGATATTTCCTTCAATGCGCAAGATGATCGGTTGTCGACCGCCCTTCTCTGAAGCCACACTGATAAGGATCGAGCATATTGTTGAGCTCAAGGAAATGTATAAGTCTGCGATTTATCATTTTTTTCAAAAAGCTTACACAGACAATTTGTTAGAGCTATCGGACGATAACTTGCCGCCAAGGAAGGGTCTTTTCCCAGCTTCAGAACAGGTACTACGATCGCTTCCTTCCATGTGGATGGGACGTATCCCGCAGCCCAAATTGTGTTAAAAAGTGCGAGTAGTGTGACTTGTGTGTCAGTGTGTAAGTTTCTTATCATGTCATACATGACCCTGTCAGGTCCCGGTGCAGAGCTTTTGCATGTGTTCAAGGTGGCTCTCAGCTCAGCAATACTAAAAGGCCGGTTATACGGTTCATTCTGTCTGCATTTTCGTGTGATTGGCTTTCGTTCCTCTATTTCTCTATGTTTAAGGAAGGATTGGGAATAGTGGATTGAGCTCGACACACGCTCAATGTGCTCCCCTAGGGTGTCTGCCTGTTCTTCTAAGCTATTTACTTGATCGTTCACCAAAGACAACGGATTTATTTGCTGCCCTTTTAGCTTCCTTACGCCATTCCAAACTTTCGCCTCCTGGGTGTAAGAACTGATACCTGAAAGGAACCTCACCCAGCTATCCCTCTTCGCCTGACGCCGTATGCGCATTCCCTGTGACTTTATGTGTTTAAATTCAATAAGATTTTCTGCATTCGGCGACCTACGCAATATTCCCCATGCCTTATTCTGTCGCTTTCGGGCATTTCTACAGTCATCATTCCACCAGGGAACACGTCTTTTAGGTGAACCACCATTTGTTTGCGGGATAAACTTTTCAGCAGCATCAATAATAAAAGCGGTAAAATATGCGACAGCTTCATCTGTACTAAAATTGTTTATAAAATCGAGTGGTAAATGAGTAGATTCCTTAAAATGCTCCCAGTCAGCCGATGCTGATTTCCAAATGGGAAACCGGGGAGGGTTGTCATGCTGAGTTATTGATTTTAAATTTATATGGAAGTGGTCACTTCCAAAAGGATTCTTGATCACATTCCATTCAAGATGAGGCAGAAGGGAAGCACAGCCTATTGCTATAGCAATAGGCTCTGCTCTGCTATACCTATAGGTCTATGGATGGATATGAATTGTGTTGAAGGCTGTAATATGTTGGTTCCTTCTTATTAAATAGGCAGGCATTAGAGGTCAGAACAAAATTTTCAATAAGTCGGCCTCTTGCGTCGCAACACGCGTCTCCCCACAACGTGTTGTGGGCGTTAAAATCACCTACAAGAATGTAGGGTTCCGGCAGCTGATTTATCAGTTTATAGAAATCGGTTTTTTGGAGATGATAGCTTGGAGGTATATAAATGGAGCAGACGGTTACCAACTTCTTGAAAATAATCCCTCTAATTGACACTGCCTCGAGGAGTGTCTGTAATGCTACCTGGCGACAAGCTACGGACTTGTCTGCAAGGATTGCTACACTGCCGGACGAGGTGTTAGCCTCATCACGGTCCTTGCGGAAGATGGTGTATTGGCGAAGGAAGTTTGTTTGTGTGCGTTTTAAATGTGTCTCTTGAACACACGGCAACTTGGGATTATGTTTGTGTAGTAGTTCTTTAATGTCGTCAAGGTTATGGAGAAGTCCTCTAACATTCCACTGTAGTATTTGTGTATCCATTATGCTATATGTGTTCGGTGCTGTGTGTTTAAGAGACTGAGGTTAGCTCACGGGCCTTTTTCTGGCGCCGTGACGGGAGTTTTGTCTCTTTTGGAGCGATCGAGAGTGCCTCCCCGCTCCTTAGGCGCTGATGGCGCCGTCTTGCTGGTGGTTGTGTCCATCGCCTCTTGCGAGGCGCTGGACACGCGCTCTTCCGAGCGCTTTGTTTGGCGTGAAGGCCTCGGCACGTTGGACGAGGCCTTTGAGGTCACCTGCCCGGAGGTAGATGGCCCCGTCTGCTGGATTGGCGTAGCAGCACTAGCTGCATCCGCCGGAGGGGGGGGGGGGCGGATGGTGTCACTGCCGGCTCACTGGGTGTGGGTCGGACAGCCGCCGGAGACCGTTGTGGCGCTGCCCCCTGACGCGCCACTTCGGCAAAGGTATTCTTTGGCAGGAAGGATACCCACCTGCGTGCCTCTTTGAAACTTATGTTTTCTTTTACTTTAATCGTAACTATTTCCTTTTCTTTCTTCCACAATGGGCACGACCGCGAGTACGCAGCGTGCTCCCCTTCACAGTTTACGCAATGGAGAGAGTTTTCACAAGATTCAGAGGTGTGCTCATGAGCACTGCATTTCGCGCAGGTTTGGCGGCCTCGACAGCTCTGTGAACTGTGACCGAAACGCTGGCATTTGGAGCAACGCGGGGGATTTGGAACATATGGGCGAACACACGGAGCTTGATATACCCGACCTCGATGGACTCGGGCAGAACACTTGTGCCAAAAGTAAGTATCAGGTGTTTGGTCTGTATTTCCTTATTATCACGCCTCATCTTAATTCGTTTAACGTTGATGACGACGTTCTGCTCACTGAAGCCCTCCAAGAGCTCAGCCTCAGTCAGCTCCAAGAGATCATCATCGGGGACTACGCCACGGGCGGTATTCATAGTTCGATGCGGAGTTACTGTTACTTTGGCGTCGCCAAATGATACTAGATTGGGTAGCTTTTCATATTGCTTCAGGTTGCGGAGCTCCAAGAGGAGATCACCGCTTGCAATTCTGGATGCTTTGTAACCTGTACCAAAAACTTGGGTGAGAGACTTAAACACGAGGAATGGTGAGATTGTTCGCACGGGTTTGTCTGGTTCGGAGTGGACTATATGGAAGCGAGGGAAAGTTTCTTTTTGACGGGCAAAAAATTGTAAGACATCATCGGTGCGCCACCTCTTCAGGGAGCGATCAGGTAGTGGGGGAAAGGAAGTATATCCACAGGAGATTGTAATTTCGGCAGTAACGCCAGCCACCCACCGTGGAGTCCTACAAGGGGACGCTGCAGGGCCTGTGAAACACGGCCTGCAAACGCCAGCTGTACATTACCACTATAACCAAATATGAAATAACCTAGGTTGGTTATTCACACAAGGTTAGCCCTTGCTGCCTGGAAAAATTGGAAGAGAAGCCAGGAGAAGACAGGAAAGATGGAAAGTGAGAGAAAGACGAAGATTGGAGGGAGAGGGAGAGACCGCTAGGAAAAGGCAACTACCGATTTCCCCCGGGTGGTTCAGTCAGGGGGTGCCGTCTACGTGAAGCAGAGGCCAAAGAGGTGTGTTGCCTCCGCCGGGGGGCCTTAAAGGTCCGAACACCCGGCATCGGCTCAACCTCCAGGATCCCCCTTTCCTCGGACACGGCTAAGCCGCGCACGGCTACACGCGGGAGGGTCCAACCCTCGTGTGCTCGGGTACGTCGTGTCGCAACACACCAAACGCCTGCTGACGCATACGCCCCTGCGGGTCTGCAGTGGACATAAAATGGGATGGTTGTGGTGATGATGATGCTGCTGATGGTGGTGGTGGTGGTGGTGATGATGATGACGACGACGACATATTATATTTAGTGGTGCCTTAACAACCCGCGGAGAATTCGGAGGTCCGATTCGGAGGAATAAAAATTTAGAAGATGCTTAAGTTTCGCCTTTATGAGCGTTGCGCTGCTAAGCACGAGGTCGCGGGATCGAATTCCGGCTGCGGTGGTCGCATTTCGATGGGGGCTAATTGTAAGAACGCCTGTGTCTCGTGCATTGGCGGCACATTAAAGATCCCCTGGTGGTAAAAATTAATCCGGAGTCCCCCATTACGGCGTCCCTAATGCGCGTGAATGTATTGTGTCTCAGTAGTGCTTCTATTTCCAGTAAGCACTGCTAACGACTCACGAAAAAAAAACAGTACTAATAATTTACATTTATTAGGGATGGAAACATCGTCAGTTGCATGCAAAGATTATAAATATATACAGGGTGTCTCAATTAACTAATTAACCAACATTGAATAATTAATCAAGATTAATTAACCAAGATTTCTAGAAAGAACAATGCGTTACTCGAAGAAAACCTAGTGCATATTGTTTACAGAACAGTGGAGTAGCCGCCAGTAATTTTTTCGCTACTGACATTTAATTAGGTAATTGTAATTATTTAGCTAACTCGAGATGCAGTATCCTAATTATTGAATTGTGTCAATGAGGCATTTGAAGGCACACCCCAGGGACATAAAACTGCGGTATATTCAGCAACGTACAAATTTTTTTACGAATGATAAACCTCGCGAAATGTAGAGAATACCACGTGACTGCGCTCCCACCCGGATCATAAAGCAGCGCCCTCGAACAGGCTCCCTCTGAGTTAGCCAAAACGAAATAAAAGAAATTAAAAAAATATTGTCATCGAGCTAGTGCCTTATCTGCCGCGCCTCGGCCCAAGTAACACGTCGCATGTGCTGTTAGTTCGAAACAAGCTGTGATAGCTGTTCTCTTAGCGTAGATAAAGTGCACAGATGGTTCTTTCTTTTTGCCACAACACTTATCACTACAAAAGCGAATTGACAACGTCAGTGCAAAGGTTTAAAGGTGCGTTTTGTTTCGTCCCAGTTGCCATGTATTTCTCTAATGAGCAGAAGGTAAAAATGACCCTTGCCTTGGGAGCTGCAAATGACAACAAGAGGAAGGCCGCAAATATATAACAGTCATGGAAGTGTGGCGGTAGACCAAAGACATTGACTATCACCAGAAATTATGAAAACTTCAGACAAACCAGCAGCTTCAAGAAGCAACGGCAGAGGACTCCATCTTTGAGTCCAGCATATACGCACGGATGTTCTAGCATTTATGGCCTCAAACTCTCATGTTAGCATGTGGGACGTGGCCGCCGAGGTACCAATTTCCGAGTCATCAGTTTGGAGGATTCTAAATAACGCCCTTTCGTCCGTACCACCTCAACCAGCACCAATGCTTAGACGATATGGACCTGTAGAATCGTCTAGGCTTCTCGAATTGTGTCCTCACAAAGCCGATGTGTCACCGGACTTTATCAGCAACATCATGTGCACAGATGAAGCCAATTTTCGCAGAAACGCCTAGGTAAATAAAATTGCATAATGCACACTATTGGAGAGACTTCAATCTACACTAGGTAACGGGCAATCGGCACCAGTACCAGTGATCGCTCAATGTGTTGTTCGGAATTTACGCCAGTACTATAATCGGTCCCATCTTCTTCGATCACACATTAACTGCACTGCGTTACATGAACAAAATCCTTGAAGGAGTGGTGGATGAGTCTCAGCGAAGTTCCGCTGTCACATCTTCCACTTCTGGGGTATCAGCAAGATGGGGCAACCGCACACAGCACCAGCTGAGCATGAAACTGGCTGGATGCGACTTTTTATGCGCAATAAATTGGAAGGCACGGGCCTGTAAATTGGCCGGCTAGGTCACCTGACCTCTCTCCACTCGATTTATTTCTTCGGGGTTACGTGAAAGATCGTGCTTACATAATCAAGATGGACGTCAGATTAATTCAAGGCAAGGATAACGGATGTCTGCCGTAGAATTCTGGCATCGGTCATCAAGAAAGCCATCGAAGATGTGATAAAACGGACACAGTATACTGCATAGCTGCAAAAGGAAACCTATTGGAACACGTCCTCTAGGCTTGTGTTCAACGGAGCTTACGAATTCATAGACAATAAGGGCACATTGAAATATGATGTTTTCCTGCATTCTTTCTTTCTTTCTTTATCTTTTTCTTTTTTTTTGCAGACATCCTGATTGCCAATTCGGCTCATTTAGAACTGGTATATTTACTTTCTTGAACGCATCGGTTTTGCCTTTACTCTACATGTTGGTCGCGTATGCATCTCAGCCACTATGCTAGGACCCCTTCCCAGCACCTGGCGAGCCTCACTGCTGAAAGGCCCTGCTCGACATTTAGCGCCACTGTCAGTGCACATCGTGCGTTGTTTACTTCAGGGTATGCACTCGCAGCCAAGCCAGTGTTTCCTCCGTGGTGTTTGAGCCGTCCACAAGTACACATAATGATTCCAGGTCTACAAAAGAAGACAGATCTACCGGCCCCTGCTCTAAAACAGCTGAGCTTACTTCTTTTGCATGAAAAGTACAGCAACCACGTGCACATCTATACCGATGGATCGACTACGTCGTCCAGTTCTGGTGGTGCGGTGGTTATACCAACGCTAGGAATAACACTGCGATTCAAGACGTCACATGTCATGACCTCAACGGCGGCAGAACTAACGGCTCTGCATCGTGCACTGGAATTCATTTATTCTGAAAGACCTAGAAAATGGGCTGTGTTCTCTGACTCAAAACTGGCATTACAGTGCACGCATACAGTTCTCCGACGTGGATGTCATGAGCAGTTGACATATGAAGTCGTGAAACTTCACCATCACATCCAACAAAAAGGTCACGAGGTTGTTTTTCAGTGGGTACCTGGTCATTGTGGAATCAGTGGCAATGATTCCGCCAAAAACGCTGCTCGCACAGCACATCAAGAGGAGCGCAGCGTTCCAATTCCGCTTTCGAGGACAGACGCCGCAAGGCAGCTTCGACACCTGGCACACTGCGTCCCTGGCTCACTGGCACCTGGCTCACTGACCGAGTGGAACTCGCCAAACTTAAGACTTACATGACTGCATCGATTAAACCCCTCACTGCAGCTCCAACCTCCACTCGGACTCCCTTGACGTGAAGTTACACTTCTCTGTCACCTTTGGTTATGAGTTGCCTTCCCAAAATCATGCTCTACATTAATTGGAGTGACCGACAGTGCAGCATGAGAGGTCTGTGGCACCAAAGAAAATGACGACCACCTGCTGTGCCACTGTCCACGATATGCCCCTTCTCACAATAAACGTTCATTCCTCCTCCTCCTTCTCCCAATTTGTTAGAGATACCACAGTAGTTTCATTGTTGAATGGCTGGATGCTGCTTACATGGAAAGTTAGCCATGGTGAATACTTGTTCGAATCAGTTGCATCAGTTTGTTCAGGGTGTCAAGTACAAGTGACCATATGGCCGAATCGCAAAGGACTTCTTTATTCACTGGCGGGAATGGAAAGGTAGCATGGCCATAGTAGGCGGCAACGTTGCTGCGGGTTCCTTCCAGCGGGTAGGCATTCGTGCTTTCCTTTTGCGCAACAGTTCCAGCTGCCGTGACAGCAACGCTATCTGTGCATCCAAGTCAACAGTATCTTGCTGTTCAGCTACCTCAGCCCTATTTGTTCCCAGCAAGGCAAGAAACTGATTTGCCCTTTTTTGAAATTTGCAGCACCTTAGAATACGACGGGCCTGCTTGGGTGGTTATCTCTGGCTTTGGCCGAGTGTCTTCTGGCTGTATTAATTCCTGGAAGTGATTGTAAAGCAAAGCAGGCTCTGGTGTGTCCCGTGTAGCGCTACGCATACAGGCATGAGCTGAGGCAGCCAATTGGTCAGGCATATCGGGGATGTGAAGTCATACTCATCTGATTTTCAAAGCCCGCATCGATAGCGAGGCTTTCCCTCCGGTGTTGTTCGTTATGGGTCAGGAGATGTTGTTGGACAATACTTTTGCAGGTGTCCAAATTTATAACACCTGTAGCAGTACACAATGCATGGTTTAAACTGCTTTGGGAGCACTATACAGATATATAAAAATTTTCAGGTGATGCCCGAGGACCTTGTATGGTGACAAGGTAAGTCCTTCCATTATTCAGACGCCAAACAGCGAGTGCATTATGGGACACAAACTGCAGTTTCCAAATAATTTGTGGAGTGGAGTCGTTTGGGTCGAGGTCGTAAAGGACGCATCGCTGCAAGTTAGGTCCTGATGCAAAATATGTCTGTATTGGCACATATTTTTTAGTTGTCACTGGTATTCTTCCTATATCGCATATCTTTTGCACGTCATCCAGAGAGGCAAGGTGGACTGTGTTTTACAGCGTTCCAGGCTTAATGTACAACGAACCCTTGGTAGCCACGGGTGCAAAGACACTGATCAATAACATACGTACCGCATTGCTTTTGGGGAGGTGGAAGCAATATCAAACCTAATGGTTGGCCTGATATGGACAGTGAAAGATGGGTCAGAAAAGGGAGTCAGATAAGAAATGGTGGAGACCTCAGGGACGGCCATTACCTTCTTAAGTGGTGGCATCACTGCGGCGTCATCAGGTGTCTCAGTAATACAGGACGCCAGTTTGTCCTTGCAGCAAGAGAGCACTGTAAGTCAATGTCCTGGTGTTGTCCTTTGAGAGAATCTGGTGTTTCTATCCCTGGCTGCTGAGCCAGGTATTCGTCCATGGAGGCTCGCATGCTCGAGGCGATGTCTGGAAGCCATGGCTGGTCAAACGGCGCCATGTCTGAAGCGCCAGTGCTTGCATGTGTCTGGACTACCGGTGACTGCAGTGCTGTGGCTGCGGGTTGCTGCCCACCGACAGAGCTCGGCGTGGCCATTTCAGGCCTAGCCACGGCGCCCCATCTCCGGGCGCATACGTTCAGTTGAAGATAGGGTCAATGCTTGAAGTTGGTCGGTTTTGATGATGACGCTCTATATACTTCTGGTCAGCTTGTATGCCCTGTACGGGCTAAAAACTTCCTTCAAACACATGAAAACTAAAGAGCCTGACGTAGCCGCAACTACCTCAGAGTTTTTGTCGTCTTCTGTCAACAGACAGGTACGTTTGTAGGTTTTAATATAGTCCACGAATGCCACATATTTGCCAATGAGATAAACGTAAAGTCATCAGCATAGACTTCAGTAAGTACATCTTCATGACATGAAAAATCATTATATTCACGACAGCTTCAAAATTGTGCAATCCATGCTTGAAGGTACATGGGAAAGTTGGCTTTCGAGCTGGTTGACTAATATCACCAGTTAAAATGCTATCTATATAAGCTTTTGCAAGGTAGAGAGTGACCAACACCGCATACTGCCTTTGGCACCATGAAAACTTAATACGATTTTCAAGGTCAATATGAGCTTGCCATATTGAGCAACCTAGGCTGATAACAATATGAATATGGCCCAGGTTCTTTCTCTAATTAAGGAAATTCATAATGTGAATATGTAAACTCTTTTGATCAAATTTACAAAAATTTTTAATTCAAGCAATGGGTCTCATATTGTCTAACACATAACTGTCCCCCAAATTTTTAAGCAAGAGTATCACGTTTGCAGTTTTCTATTCCAATGACAGTTAGGCCCTTCTGACTGAATTGATTTTGTCTAGAGAATAACCTTGCGATTGAAGCCCAGAGCCCCCACTAGAAAACTTAGAAACATCTGACAATTCGGACAAGCAGATTTCACTAAAATCTTCATCAATCGAGGAGATCAACGGAGGTGGCAGAGGTTGGGGAACAAGCGACTTTACAACCTCCTAGTGACAACTTTCAACTAATAATTTATTTATTCGGGAAACAGAACTGTTGATCCTGCTTTTACTGTCAAAGCAATAATTAAAGCGTAGAAAGCTATACATTGCATGTTTACTGATTTAGAAAGTAAATCGAAATGTTTAATGTTATAATTGTCCTTTACCTTCAACACAGTTGGTTGAAAAAATTCACCAATGATTACGATACTCCCTAATGCAAAATTTGAGCGCAGCTTTATACATGTTTTCATTTTGCGATATATTGAGGCAAAGAATTTGAGAGAGACATGCATCAGAGTTGGCGATCATCGAAAATCTGATCTGCGGGTCAAGCGCATTGGCTTTTATATGTGACCTGCCGTGGTTGCTCAGGTGGCTATGGTGTTGGGCTGCTAAGCACGAAGTCACGGGATCGAATCCCAGCCGCGGCGGTCGCATTTCTGTGGGGGCAAAATGCGAAAACTCCCATCTACTTAGATTTAGGTGCACGTTAAAGAACCCCAGGTGGTCCCAATTTCCGGAGTCCCCCACTACAGCGTGCCTCATAATCAAATCATGGTTTTGGCACGTAAAACGCCAGAATTTAATTTTTAATGTTTTATAATATGTAACTCGTTGAATGTACCAGTGTAATCGCTAGTACCGCGTGGCCTCCAGAAAGTACTACACAATTCGCTTCAAGCATACAATCAGATCATAAAAGAATCGCAAACCATGACAATCGAAACAAGCGCGAGCTGACATGAGCAGACGAAAGTACAAAATGAGCAATTCGGCTGAGACCAGTTACGAGTACCCATCGAGCGGTTGGGTGGGTCCTCATGATACCAATTTCCTGCGTGCATGTCACTGAAGGGGCCGCTCTCATTGGTCTCCGCCGTTCGCAGCTCACATCTTTCATATCTCGCTCCGCGTTAGCTCTTTCATCTTTTGCTGCGCTCATTTGCTCTGTTACGCCGACGACGACACTCACCTCCGGAACGGGCGCCTTAGAGCTGCACTCTTAAACACCTGCAAGAAATTTACAGTACATCTAATGTTGCGGGCATTATGTAACAGTCTCTTCTGAGTCACCTTTCTTCCTCTGTATTCATGCAAACAATCTTCATCCCACCAAGGTGAATTATTTTTCATCGAATGATTAATGCGTTTTAATGGCGCAAGGGCCAATTCTGGCCAAAGATAGCATTCCAGCTCCGGTGGTGTACTCATTAGCTGCTCAATGCTTTGTCACCACTCATTACAACTAACGATCTAGCGGTGGCACTATCACTTTCGTCTTTTAGCTCATACGAAGAAACTGTTCTTTCTGCTACGTGAAACTGCTCAAATTCAGCCCCCGACACACGGGCGAACTCAAGTGAAGTGAACCCCTCTCTTTTATGCTGAAGGACCCTTTACCAAAAGAAGTTTCGTCACTGATATATATGGTACGGTGCAATCTTCTTTGTAAGTTCTTTATGTTTTCAGACACAACAATAAAAAGGGAATGTATCTGGTCAAATTGCATCACTGCTACGTATAAAATCAGTTTTTTGAGCAACAAAATTAGTAATAAGGGGCCATTGTCTTTCATCAAGTTTTGTTTTGTGTAAGAACTGCACGCGACATTACCCTTCTAGGCCCACAATGGTGTTCGGATGTCTCCTGGCCCTACCACAAGGGACTTTCACCGAAAAGGATACTCCTTTGTCATATGTCACCCACGTGAACACCTTCCCGATAGGTGTCTCCTGGTCAATGAGCCTTTGGAACGGCCATGTGTTAGGGGCATTAGACAACTCCAGTGCAGACACAGAGGAGAAAAAGGCGAAGATTCGCCTGAAAGGCGAAACATAGACAGCGATAGCAACGTGTAAGAAAACTACACGAAGCAAGGTTTGTAGTTTTATCGGCCTTATGAATTGCAGTAGGCATTCGCTAACTAATTAAATTATAACAAGCATGGTGTCATGCGTGTATAGGCAAACATGACCAGATCTCACTCGATGACTGTGAACAGTTGCTGTCACAACGTTGGCATGAAGAGCGGAAGCAGCGGCAAGCGAATTCTCCTCCATGCTGCCTCTCACTACAACGTGAACTAGGCACGCGAGAACACAGTGCACAAGACGCCATCAGCCATCTCAGGTCGCCTACATTTGCACCCACTGCAAATTACCTATAGGATAGGGTGATGCAGCCACGGCCGAACTACAAGAGGATACGGGGTGGAGAGGAGAGGGTGGAGGGCGCAGGGTACTCCACGCCCTCCTCCCCAGTGCGAGCTCACCTCCCTGCTTCCCCCCTTGCACTCACAAGAAGACAGTGTGCATCTTTCCCAGCACCCTCCCTTGCGTGCACGAGAAGACGCCGTGCGGTGCATCAATTAAGCCATCATCTTCGGCTCACCCTCGCAGGCTTTGCCTCGTACCTACAGCATACGGCGCGTGCTCATGATCTTATTGCCCCACGTCGACGACTGAAATTCACCTGCAGTGTCCATAATTGCTAAAGCAATTTAAAAAAAATGGTGAAGATTAGGCTTGCTTAGCAGTGCAGTTGAAGGAGTATTAATTTACCACTAGCCTGACCAACCACAATGCACAAAGAGTGGCATTAGGCAATTTATCTCCAGGATTCGATTAAGAATCGAATGGCTCCACATCTGCATAGTGCATATTTAATACAGTGAATGGTACATCAATTTCCTAGAGTTGTTGGGCAGACTATAGAGAAATGAAAGATTGTGGCTCTTTTAATTGCATTACTGCTCTTGAACCAGCTCTGAACCAACAAAGCTATTGTCATATTCATGTCAATAGAACCAAGTACAGAGTTGGTGAGCCAATGGTTATATGTGCACAACTTAGTTGAAAGGGTACTGTGGCCCGAGAACATTCAACCCTCTGAGTGCCATTCTTTTTTTCTACCACATGTTGGTTTAGTGGACATTTCATGGCTACATACAAGTTGGTTCTTCATCATCGTGTCCCAATTCAGAATTCATCAATATTTTATAGATTCCTTTGCTTGTGAACGTGCGGATGGACCCGACACACTGGCTAAGGGCAGAGCATAGAGACGTCTGTTCTATCTGCTGTCACAAATTTAACTTACAAGTTTTGTGTGCTTAAGTGACCTCTCTCTATACAGCAACACAGACACACAACATTCTTTTTTTCCACGAGTTGCTTTGGGATAGGCAGAGAATGCACTGAAAACACAAAATGAGTATGCTCGGGAGAAGCAGGTGTTGTGCAAGGGTGGGTCACCAAGGTATTTAGGGAGTGGCAGTGTAAGGTTTAAACAAAGCTTGATTTGCACTGCAGCATGGTGAATTTTAAATGGCCATACACAATGTGCATGTACAGGTCCTCCAACAGTTTAAAGGAATAAAGCAAGAAAAATTCCAAGCCTGCCACTCATTACCAGCCCAGCATCATGCCTCTCCCTCATCCTCCATTCAGCCCTTTACGAAGTTGCCAGAGGCAAAGGTAATTTGCAGGGTTGCTTAAATAGTGAAATTTTCTATACTTTCTTATTTACTGGTTTCTTATATCCAATATTTTCTATATTTACTTAATATTTCATATATTAAGTTTGCACTTGGTAAAAAAGAAATCAGGCTTACATCTCTTTCAGGTATGGTGCACACATTTGTGTGCGCAATTTCTTTTTTGCCAGTTATACGTCCAACAAGGGCAAAAAAAAAAAAGCGACAGATATTGAGCTTCATGTGAGGCAAACCCCCTGCATACTTAATGCGTCTCCATTTCACTTCAACGTACTGTGTACTACAGACAACCACTTTTCTGACAGCACTGTCATGTTGCCAAGTTCCGACAGTAACAGTGAAATAATGATTTTTCCTTTCTCATAATGCTTGCAGCTGATAATTACATTGTGTATGCACTTCAAGCTGCCGATTCAATTCTTATGCAAAAGCACATGACTGACCGCACAATCACTATTTCATTACTCCATAATTATTACAGTTCACTACAAATACATAAGGCACCATTCTACAACCTTGTCTTTCTTGCAATGGCGTGTCAAGTGCCTTGGAATAAAGTGCAAATTTAACCCATTTGTAGACAGTCAATTATTCATGCCTGAAGGGGCTTTACATTCACAGATGCGTGTAATGCCATTCACAATTGGGCCATCGGGCAACTGAGGAGCTGAGCTTGTAAATGATTGTAAACAACCGGTTTCAATTACTTGAGGAACCATGGTAATAACAGTAATGAAACAAGGGAACAGCATGTTACCAGATGCACATGCAGTGCTGTGTGTGCTGAAGGAGAGAAGTGTGATCCTATAGCAATGCACATTGTTTTAAATGGATGCTAACATGGAGAGACTGGCTAAATTAAATAAATCGGAACAAGTTTATATGTAGAATACCTAAAAGCGAGCCATTCTTATTGAGCGACTAGAAGTTATCTGCCCTGTGCGTTCAAATACCAGTGCCCCACCCCAACAACTGCACCTATGCTGCAGCATAATCATTACGAAACCTTCACATCCATCGTTCTGTCTTCCTCGAGACTGCAATAAGTATTTTTATCCTTATATATTCGAAAGAAACAAATATTTGACAACTTCAAATAGTGAATACTCAAATTGAATACAAATCAGGGACTACAGTAGGGACTATTCAATTTGTATAGCAAACTTGGAATATTTGCATGCACCTAGTAATTTGCATTCAAGGTAGCTTTAACTCACTTTCTTGAGAATCATATTTGCTTACATTTTTTTTTTTAATTCAGGAGGCATTTATTGGCATTTATTTTCCTGGGAAAATTCATTCCTTATCGACACCTATTTTTTGCAGTAACACCTTTTTCTGCATTATCAGCACTTTGAAAAACTGCTCACAAAAATTTATATTGGGAGGGAAACAGCAAAACGAGAAAGCTTTATTGTCTTAAAAGGCAGCAAGGCAAATTACCCAATTATTTAAATTATTCTTTGAGAAAGCTTTCTCCTAAAGGCAAATTACTTGTCTAAGTTATTGTGTCCACAAGTTAGCATGTAATTGCTTGTTTATTTAACAAATAGGTACATACTAAATGAAATAAAAAGTCTCCACCCAAGCACTCCATCCGTACACAGGGCTAACCACCAAAGCTGAAACGTGCTGCCCCGGTGTATATCACCGGGTTAATTCCAACGGTTCATTAAATGACAGCTTGGTAGGCTGCCAGATCTTCGGTACGCAGTTGCTGTTCGCGCTCAGCTACCTGAGCCTGTTCTTGTGCCCTGGCTGCAGCATCCACACGCCGTGGATGAGCTCGTTCCTGGTTCTGCTAGCGGTGTTGCGGATCGAAAGCTGCCTCTTCCTAAGGAGTATGTATGGCACGTGGCCTTGTCATTTCGGAGGTGGAGAGTGTGAGTGAGTAAAAAACTTTATTAGCTCTAGATTCGCTGGTCTTCTGCGGTCTTCAGATGGCTTCGTCCATCTTCTAGCACAACGGTCGGTTGCCCTTAGTCCAGGGCTCCGCTGGATGCTGCTGCCAGTTGTGCTCACCGAATCAGACCTTCTTGGTCAACCCGGCGATCACTGGAGAGCACTCCCTCCCATTGCTCCGCACTCGGGTTTGGTATAATGGGTACGTCTATCTTCTGGCATGCCCACGTTATGTGATACAGCGTGGATGTTTCGTAGCACCAGGGGCATTTATCATTGTATTGTGTCGGATACATTTTCCCGAGTACGTTTAGGTTCGGGTATGAGCCCGTTTGCACCTGCCTCCACACGACAGAGTCCTCTCTGCTAAGGGAGTTGTGCAGTGGTGGATACCGCTTTCTGCAGTCCTTGTAGTAATTTAGTATCGCCGAATAGTCTTGGGGTACAGGTTCGGTCCCCTTGAGGTCGCCTACGTTGGATGCTCGGTAATAAGTGTACTTTCGAGCTATCCTGTCCGCCTCTTGGTTCCCTGCCACTCCCGTGTGTCCCGGCGTCCATACTATCGTATGCCTAATTGGTTCTTCTTTTGGTTGTCGTTGTGTTATGTGGTCTCCGGAGCGGAGTATGCGGAGCGCTCCGTGCCCTATTTTTCCACGTAGGTAGTTGCGGCACGCCGTTTGTGAGTCTGTAAGGATTGTTAGAGACCGTTTAGACCGAAATCCTCCGCTGCCGCTAGAGCGATGGCCGCTTCTTCAGCCTCGACTATCGTACAGCCTTGTAGTGATGCGCTGGTGATCTCGCATAGGTTCGAATCAATCACTGTTGTTACCGCGTTGCTGTTGCTCTGCCCCGCTGCTCTGGCATATGTGACTGCGTCCACATATACCGTCGTTTCTTGGGGTGCTAGTGTCTTTTGTAGGTGTTCAGCCCTCGCCTCTCTGCGTGCTTTGTGTAGGTTGGGATCCATGTTCCGGGGTATGGGTGCTACTTTTAGTGTGTTGCGATACTCGTCCGGAATCGTTTCGGTCCTCTGTATCTCTTGAAGTTGATCGGCGCAGCCTAGTTTCTTCAGGAGCTCCCTGCCAGATGGGGTCTGCTGTAGTCTGCACTGTTGGGAGACTAGTTCCGCCTCTTGCAATTCCTCGAAGGTGTTGTGTAGTCCTAAAGCTAGGAGCTCTTCGGTTGAGGTGTTGTGGGGAAGGTGGAGTGCGGTTTTGTAGGCTTTGCGTAGAATCGTGTCCGCCTGTTGTACCTCACTCTTGATGGCATTGTAGTATGGGAGGCTGTATGCCACTCGGCTTATAACCAGGCTTCTGACCAGCTTGAGTGTGTCCTCCTCTCGCATGCCATGGCATCTGTGTGAGATGCGCGTCATCATGCGGGCCACTTGTAGGGTGGATACCTTGAGTAGGGCGAGGGTGTGGGTGCAGAATTGGTTTGACTGTATGCACATCCCCAGGATTCTGATGAGCGTCTTTTCCGGTATTGGCTTCCCCTCGAGGTAGACGTTGAGCTTTAACTCGTCGCTGGTGGGGACTGTGCGGTTTTGCTTTCCTCTCCAAACTCTCAGGAGCTCGGACTTCTTAGTGGAGCAGGCTAGCCCCCTTGCTCTGACGTAGTCCTCTACGCAGGTGGCTGCCTCTTGTAACTTCTCTTCTTTCTCTCTGAGCGAGCCTGTGTTAACCCAGATGGTGATGTCATTGGCATACATGGCATGGTGTATGCCGTCGATTTCTTTTAACTGTTTTGCCAAGCCAATCATGGCTATGTTGAAAAGCGTGGGGGAGATGACCGACCCTTGAGGCATCCCTTTGTTTGGAGTAAGGAACTTCTCTGATCGGAGCTCTCCCAGGCCAATCATTGCCGTTCTGTTTGAAAGGAAGGCTTTGACGTAGCCTTAGACTCTCCTCCTGCTGTTCAGGTCGTTCATGCCTGTGAGGATAGCCTCGTGGCTTACATTGTCAAAAGCCCCCTTGATATCCAATGCCATCATTATATTCTCCCCGCTCCTGGGGACATTCCCGAGTAGTTCTTTGATTTGAAGCAGTACGTCTTGGGTCGGTAATTTTGCTCTGAAGCCGAACATGTTGTGGGGATACAGTTCGTTGTCCTCCATGTACTGTTGTAGTCTCAGCGTCACCACTCATTCGTATAGTTTTCCCAGGCATGATGCGAGCGAGATCGGTCCGAGGTTCTCAATTTTCAGTTTTTTGCCCGGTTTAGGAATCATGACTACCTCCGCATGCTTCCACTCCTTGGGGACGGTCTCAGCTTCCCAGTGTTTGTTGAGAAAGTCGGTTAATTCTGCGACTAACTCTTCGCTGAGGTTGCGGATGAGTGCGTTATTGATCTTGTCTGCACCCGCGGCCGTGTTTCTGGTTGTGTTTAGAATCGCTGCATAGACCTCTTCTCGCGTGATGGGTCTGTCCAGGTTAACGTTTTCTCTTCCTCAGTAGCGCTCTGCGTAAGCTGCTGTGTTTGTGTCCCTGAAGCACTTAACACGTACCTTCTCCAGGAGTTCTGAGTCTGGTCCCTCAAACTGGTGGATGAACCGGTAAATGGTTTTGTTGTTTTCTGCCTTGGTCTTGGTCAGATCTACGAGAGCCTTGAGGATATGCCACGTCCTCACTGTGTTCAAAGTTCCATTGAGAGAGTCGCTGAATTGCTGCCAATTTTGCCTTGCCAATTGCGCCGCGTACTCCTCTGCTTTCGCTGTGACTTCTGCGATCTTTATCTTTAGCTTCCTGTTGTATTTTTGTTTCTTCCACCTCTTGGTGAGCCCGCATCTAGCTTCCCACAGCTTGAGCAGTCTAGCGTCTACCTCGGGCGTCTGCGTCGTTCGCACGATTTCTTTGGTGTACTTGCGCTGTTTTTCATTGAGCATTTTTCCCCACTCTTCTACCGATTGGATCCCGTTCTCGGCGAGATTCCTATTGCATGCCTCTTGAAAAGCACTCCAGTCCATAATTTTTGCCGATCCCAGCTGACGCCTTAGCCTGTCCGAAGTTACTTGCGTCTTGAGTATGTAGTGGTCACTAGCCAGGTTCTCCCACACTGCTTGTTCCGCTCCTCGTATGAACGTGAGGTGTGTCGGTACTAACGCTGTTTCCGATTCTGGTTGGAGTGTCTGGGTCTGTGAGGAGGTTGCAGTCGGTGTTCTCTGCTGCCTCCGCTAGCGTTTTGCCTTTTGGGTTTGCTGTTTGGTATCCTCAGCTTTTGTCCATAGCGTTGAAGTCTCCTAGGATGATTAGCGTGCTGGCTTTCGCTAGTTTGCGTGCACCATGGGAAAGCTCGTAGAATTTTGCCTTCCTCTGTTTCGGGGGGCTGTATGCATGTACAATAAATATACTGCCCCTCTTTCTTTTCTTCTTTGGTATAATTTCTACAATCACGTGCTCTACGTCGGTGTCAGCTATCCTGTCGTGGCTTATGGCGATGAGTGCCTTGCTGACTAGGGGTTGCCGTTCTTCCTTTCTCTTGAGTCTCGTAACACGTGTATCCTGCGAGTGTTGGTGTCGTGCCCGTCTCTTGAAGCGATACGATGTCGAGCGGTGTTTGTTGTGTGTGAACGTATTGTTGGAGGAGGCCCTGCTTCTTACGGTAGCCTCTGCAGTTCCATTGCCATATATCTAAGGTTTCTTGCTTGCTTAAAGTTGTACTGGCCATATTTAAGCCTCGGTGTTGTTTGCGGATGTGTCGGCGAGGGATGCCAGCGTGGGGCGGTGGTAGGCCTTCTCTCTAATGTTCTCGGCAAACTTCTGCTTGCGGATGCTGCTCTGCAGCTCTGCGACTTGTAATTGCACTTGCTGCATTTGTTGCTGCTGTTGCTGCATCATTTGCTGAATCTCTGCTTTAAACTTGGCGATATCCTCGTTGCCTGCTTGCCATGGGGCTTGGGCTTGTACGGTTTGTGGCTGCGGAGGGCTGTTCGACCTAAGGTCTTACACTGCCTTCATTAGCTCTGCTATTTGGCGTTCTAGCTCTTTCTGCCTAGTGCGTGATAGCTCTAATTCACGTCTCAGCGCTATTTGGAGAGAAACTGCTGCACGTGCGCTCCACTGCGATGGAGATCAAAGACGTCGCTACTGGCACAGCTAATCGAACACCACCTAGATAGCACAAGGCCTCTTCACTCCGATCCATGATATCATGTTACCTGGCGTGACTGCCAGAAAATCTAGAGGGGATGTTTCTGAGTAGGCAACACTGATTTTGACGTCACCATTTTAGTCATGCCGGCCTTGTCAATGGGAATTTCGGGCCAGGTTGCGCGAAATTATGGATCAGAGTAAACAGGCCTTGTGCTATCTAGGTGGTGTTAGCTAATCGCGCGCCTTCCTCTCTCTTTCTTTCTTTTTTTTTTTTTTCACATGTGCACGGGGTTGTGCCAGAGGAGTTTTAGGCTTACAGGCGACCGACAGACGGACGGACGAATTGGCTAGCCATACACAGCTTCGCTGTAAAAAAAAGAAAAAAGCACACATGGCTGACACCTGAATGGCAGTCAGCAGAGAGAAGTGGGAGTATCGGAGTAAAGAACAGGGAAAGAGTATGCACTGATGACTGCTCCTGCTTGGAAGGCATCAACCCCATTACCACATTCCCTTCAAGTTTTCCACAGTCAGACACAACGAGGATATCCACAGAAAGATTGGGGAGGAATGGACGCACACAAACGCTCTCTTATCCACTCACCTTTGTCATGATGCGGTTGGCAAGGGCCCTGGTATTTGGGCAAGGTTGGCAAAAACAAAACCTGCTCGTGCAGAAATCAACTCTTGGCCCCGCACAAGCGGAAGCTTCTGTATGAGCACCCAAGCCACTTGGGAGGGCTCTGTCCCATTGTGCAAATTCAGTGCAATGACAAATTCCTAAATTCAGTACTTTTCGGTTTAAACCGAATTCTCAAACTTCAAATCAGCAGCTAGCTTTTGGCATTTATCGGTAAAAACCAAAAACTCCAATCATCACTTATGATCAACAAATCACGTTTCATATAACTAAAAGTAAATGGCCCACAGTGTAAAGATCCAACTACACTGGATCAGGACCTAGGATTACACAAGGTGGTTGTGACCACCATGACTAGTACAATGCATGAAAGTGCTGCGCGTATATTTTTCAAGTACTTTAACTTGGGATGACCATATCCGCGAAACTCATAAAAAATTGTGCGAAACTGCGAGTATGCTGAACAAATGTAGACATATCATTCCTCAACGTATAAAACTACTACTATATAACTTGTTAGCGCTTTCTCAGTTATCCTACGCCCACCTAATATGGGGCACAACAACAAAAACGAATCTAAACTGACTGTTCCTAATTCAACAGAAGTTTGAGAATAATTGCAAACGTCCCATATGATTTTCACACACAGCAACTCTTTAAACTTACGGTTATAAATGTCCACGATTGCTATAATTATCGTTTACTCCAGACATACTGTTCACCCACAAAAAAGAACAACTCTTTTTACAGCGAGAGTTCAGAATTATTAACTGCTGCTGTGTAAAGGGGCAGCCACCTCGTCAAGCTACTAATCTCAGTAGCTTTTTGTGGCTACTCCTTCCTTGTGTATTTGTTCAAGAATAAAATTCAATTCAATTCAATGTGCATTCTTACTGCCACTCCAAACGCACACAATTATGACACATCACCTAAATTCTGCAAGTCAAATGCTCCCCCCCTGCCTCCCCGCCCCCATGCACTCAAATCCCACAAATATTTTGTCTGCTTGTTGTGCCACTTGCATATGCACTAAATAATAAATGCACTTCCCCAGTTGCAAGCAGTCTAATTCAACGTTGCTCACAGACGACACAGAAGTTGGTCTCCTCTCTTTAAGTGTAAGAAGAGAGTAACCTAAAAAGAAAATTATTGACAAGACCACTTTTATTTATGTGCAAAGCAATAGTTATTGGTTAAATGTACTATGTGCAGAATTGTCTGATACATACTTCAATAGCGTCCGCACAAACGCACGCATCCCCGTGACAGTGTCCATACATTTGAAGCTTCTCCAGGCTGCCAGCGCTCTTTCTGCTTAGTTAAACGGCGAGCTTGGCTCGCCTTAAAAACATCCCATCCCTCACACTTTTCCAAAGTCGGCGCACACAGGTAAGCTCATGACTATTCCTCACAGAAATTTTGCTTCCACAAATATTCTTCTTGGTACGGTTCGCCGTCGCAGGAGGCCTTGCACGTATAGACTAATAATGTCCCCCAGTCCAGGCTATCCATAGTTGACTCCGTAATGCTGTTAAGCAATTGCGGCAAAACCTGGAACTCGAAATGCCTCTGTGAACCGCAGGAACAACAAGGCACGTCGCCAGGGTCACCTCTACTCGCAACCAGGAGAGGCGTACCACCCAAACTGTAGCGTAACACCTGATCAGGTGCTTTCTCAATGGTCTTCTTGAACTTCCAAAATACCTTATCTTGGCAGGTTGCCGCCATCTTGTTCAGGTCCGCGACATCTGCACAGTCACTTTCACACTCCGGATGACTGGTCATAAATTGGCAGTAGTCCGCCAGCCTTTCTTCATCCGTTTTACAGCCTTCGTCGTTGACGCAAACGTCGTCTTCTGTCTCTGTAACGAGCTCATACTCTGGAAACAGTGGCGCCGAAGTCCTTTCGCAGCTATCGAAGCACTGCGAGTTGCAACGAGCCTTGTGACCGTCTTTCCAATCCAATACTTGGTGAGACTTGGAACAATAGTGACGGCCATGACATTTAGCGCACGTCTTGTCGCCTAAAGCACCGCATACGGCGCATATTTTGCAGAAATCTTCCGCCGAAGGGCTGTTCGGAGTGTCGGGGGATTCCACGGGAGGTTCGCTGCTGTAGAACGAATTTTCTTTGCCCAGCTGCGACCGCAAAACTATAAAGCTGCCTGCGTCATGCTTATTTGCACAGTTCGGAGTTACGCAAACGAACACAAAGAGCGTTCTGTGAAAAGCAGAATCGACGTCGTCGCGCGGAGCATACAATTGCAGCAGCAAAACGCATGGCTCACCGCAGTTACGGCAAGTAAGACGTTTGCCATTAGGAATATCTTTCAAGTGAAGCCAAGCTGGTCTTCCACCTACTTTGCTGGGAAAATATCTGCTCTTTAGCGCCCATGCCTCACGTTTTTCAAGAAATCCTAACTCAACAACACAGCGTAACTCCTCATCTGCCATCGTGGAGAAGGAGGCCGCCATTTCAATGGTAGTCGAGTAACTTAGCCAATCTATAGCCAATCCACTATTAAGTATAGTCATGATGTAACCAGTTAACTCAAAAGAGCACTAAGATAAACATTTTTTTTAAGGTTTCTAAAATAAAAACGCACCTGACTATCATCGTTAATCTTTGCTACTTTATATTTTATGAAGCCGTTGCCATGGCGCCGCCATTGATTTCAGACGTGAAGGAAGTAATCAACATAGAAAGGAGCTTACTGCTGATTTGTTTTAATTCAAATTTTCAAGCAACGTTGACAATTGATACTTCTCAGACAGTGATCAGGTACCATCAAGCGGCTATGGATCAGCTAACAAGGTTAACAGACAAATTAACGAGCGTGAGCACGTCAGAATTATATTAGTGGTGAGGTAATGAGTGCCATGACGTCAAGGCGCGTGAGTTAAGGATTGGCCAGTGGATTGGCTAAGTTCTGCAGTACTGGCAAAATGGCGACCGTCATTTGGACGATCTCCACCATCTCCACTCTCCACCATGGATCTCGATATATTTTCCATTCCTACTTCCATGTCCACGATGGCAAGTCAGCCACGCTGTGTCGTCGAGTTGGGATTTCTTGAAAAATGTGAGGCATGGGCGCTAAGGAGCACATATACTCCCAGCAAAGTAGGTGGAAAACCAGCTTGGCTTCATCTGAAAGATGTTCCTAATGGCAAACGTCTTACTTGCCGTAACTGCGGTGAGCCATGCCTTTTGCTTCTGCAGTTGTATGCTCCACGCGATGACGTCGACTCCGCTTTTCACAGAACGCTCTTTGTGTTCGTTTGCGTGACTCCGAACTGTGCAAATAAGCACGACGTCGGCAGCTATATAGTTTTGCGGTCGCAGCTGCCGGAAGAAAACATGTTTTACAGCATCAAACCTCCTATGGAATCTCCTGACAGCTCTGACAGCCCTTCGGCTGAAGATTTCTGCAAAATCTGCGCCGTGTGCGGTGCTTTAGGCGACAAGGCCTGCTCGAAATGCCGTAGCCGTCACTACTGTTCCAAGTCTCACCAAATATTGGATTGGAAAGATGGTCACCGAGCTCGCTGCAACTCGCAGTGCGTCGATAGCTGCGAAAGGACTTCGGCGCCACTGTTTCCTGAGTACGAGCTGGTTATAGAGACAGAAAAAGACGCCTGCAACGACGACCAAGGCTGTAAAACAGATAAAGACAGACTTGCAGACTACTGCGATTATGTAACCAGTCATCCGGGGTGTTCAAGTGACGGCGCAGATGTCGCGGACTTGAACAAGATGGCGGCAACCTGCCAAGACAAAGCTTTTTGGAAATTCAAGAAGACCATTAAGGAAGCCCCTGATCAGGTGCTACGGTACAATTTAGGTGGTACGCCTCTCCTAGTTGCCAGTACAGGTGACCCTGGCGACGTGCCTTGTTGTTCCTGCGGTTCAGAGAGGCAGTTCGAGTTCCAAGTTATGCCTCAATTGCTCAACAGCATTACAGAGTCGACAGTGGATAGCCTGGACTGGGGAACATTATTAGTCTATACGTGCAAGGCCTCCTGCGACGGCGAACCATACCAAGAAGAATATTTGTGGAAGCAAAATATCTGTGAGGAATAGTCATGAGCTTCCATGTGTGCACGGTCATTTCTTAGGAGAAGTGTGAGGGGTGGGATGTTTTTATGGCGAGCCTAGCTCGCAGTTTAAAAACGAAATAAAAACGCTGACTGCCCAGAAAAGCCTATAATGTGTGTATACTGTCATGGATGTGTGCGTGCATCTATAGACTTTATTGATGTATGTATAACACAATTCTGCATGTTATATTGAGGGCAAGTGAAATGCTAACAACAGAGCATCTGCCTGTAACATAACTGAAGGTACAATGCACTCCGTCAGCCAGTCATCCTTGTCCACGTCATGCGCACTTATGGTTTTCATGCAAACTGCGGTGCTGCTCACCTTACTTTATTGTTTGAAGCTTGTTTCTTAAGCCAGCCTGCTGAAGCACCATACCCATTTTGCCACTACCATTATGGTTTCTAGTGCTGTCGTCACTCGTACAGAAACACTGATGGTAAGAACAAAAGCGATGCAGGTCTGGAAACCGAGCACGTATTAGCGATATCATGCTTCACAAGTGACGACGGTACTGGCATGGTGAAAATGGCACTGCAGCGGGTCAGGTCAGGAAACAAGCGTTGACCTGCAGTCCGCATAAAAACCACATGCGCATGTTGGCAAGGATGACTGGCTGACTGTACCTTCAGTTATGCTTCAGAAACGCACTCCACTGCTTGTACTTCATTTGCCCTGATAGTACATTTAAACAATAACTTTCACTTTACACACCAAAAAAGCTTTTTATAGCGAAGCTGTTTGCCTCTAAAAATTGGTGATTCTTTCATGGTGATCCACAGAAAACTAGGCTCGTGTGCAAGTGACGCGCTCACTCGAGCTCTGACGAGAAGTGCTGAATGAAACGAAACGCCGCAAGTGCCACACCAACAAGATCGCCACGTTCAAGGGAGTGACTTCAAAATTCAAGCGCAAGTTCCTCAACATGGAATTCGGATTCTCTTGCACCGTGCGCAACCGCCTGTGGTTCCGCGACAACTTGTCGCACACCTCCACCGTAAAGAATGCCGCAAAGAAACGCTGTGCGTTCCCTGGAGACGCCGTGTCTGATTATGAGGTGTGCAGTTATATACTGCAGTTTGCAGCATACTCATTTCATTAGTTAGACTAGAATAGGTTAAGTGGATGGTAGCAGCTTCGCTGGCATTCCACCTTCACAGAGTGGATTGGGCCTTAAAAATTTTTTTTTATCATGTTCTTTTTCGGTCATTCTCTTCGTGTACACTTATTTTAGTCAACTGCCTCAAAGAGGAGATAAGCTTGTGTGTCATTTGTCAGCAATATTTCATTGATAGGTTAGGGTAACATGCAGGCTGCTGGCAACTAACTGCAAGTGGTCCAAGAAGCATACAGAAAATATTTCTGGAACTGCATTTGATGTTAGCTGGGATAATTTAGGTGATATTTCATTATTGTCTGTGGGTAAATAATATTGCTAATGACAGTCGCATCACCTGGCTTACTCCTAGATCTTGAGCCAGTGTAGTTCTATCATTGTAATGTGTGCCATTTACTTTTAGTTACACAAAGTGTGATTTGCTGATTATAAGTGACTGTGAAAAAAAGTCAGTTAAAGCTGCCTTGAATACAAATTGCCTTTGCTTTAGACAACTTGTTAACTCTTTCCTTACTGCCAGGAATGTGTTCATTTTCGCTGCTTCTGTAGTTTATTTGAAAACTTACTAGTCGCAACATATACCGTGGTACATAATATTATAGCTTAAGTAATGATGTTCTGAGTTTAAGTAAAAGAAAAATAATTTCTCAGATAGTTTTCAAGAATTCTTTCATGTGAAAATACAAAAGTATGTTGAAGCATGAACAAAAAGAATAATTGCGATTTTTGCTAAAAGTATTGAGTAAAAGGAAATTGAAATATGCGTAATGTATGCCTTGTTCTAAGTTAGACCACATGAAACAATATGCAGACTTTATGGCTTGAATATAAGCCATAGTGCTGCCCATGTTTTATGAGAAAGCCGTGTTTTCACAAGTATACGAACTGGTATGTGCCTATTGTGCAGGAAGCATTTTGTTATGGCTCCTTGCAGCAAGCATATTGTTTCTTTTTGCATTCTTTAGGCTCATGAAACAATGGTTGTCAGGTTCATTAATCTCTTAACGCTCAAGTGTCCTGATCAATCAGCTTCTCTCTGTAAGCAAGCTGGCCTGGTCGTGCACCTTAAACTGATGCTGGAGCCTCCACGTGCTTTGTACTTTATTTTTGTGGTACTGTACAGTAATAAAAAAGAACTTTTGCACAGGCAGTATTAATTATATTGAGTGTAGGAGGCTTATAATTTTTCTTGCCTTTTTCTTTTAAATTTTTGGGAGCTCTTTAGTTATGCATTGTGTTTCACGATTTCAAATGAGCTGTGTTGCAGCGCAGTTCAAGCTGCTGTTGAAATGCACTCTGCTACAGTGCTTTTTCAGCTAGGTTGAAAACTGTGCATTTGGCTCTACCAACATGAACGTGGCAAGAACTTTGTTGTTTCAACAGGTGGATTAAGGGCAGTGAGGTAATTAAAAAAGCCACAGATTTGTTTGTTTTTATATTTTATTGCAATAGCAGTTATATCGACACTCCGGGCACATTTTCGCCGCCATGGCTGTCCCAAATAAAGTACAAGTGTGGAGGAGAATGAGTGGCCCGCATGCCATATGTTGATGGTAACTTGATATACTGTTGGGGTGAGGCCAAGAATGAGAGCTCAAGCCACCAAGTATGGTGGTTCGATGCGCGCCGTCTCCCCGTGCGCCCGATGTTGTAAGTCACCTGATTGAGCCTGTGCAACCCTGTGGCTGGACTAGAGGAGGAGAGCACACCTCTCCTCCTCTGCCCTCCGTGGCTGCCTATGTGGCCAAGATCTGTATGTTGGTCATCAGCTGCGGGTCTAGGTTGAAGGGTGAGCATCGCTCATGGTTTTATGAATGCCAAGTGTTGGAGGTGTGTAATCTGAGTTTTGGAGATGCAGCATAGCTGAAATGGTGAAGCAAGCAGCTGTACAAATTGTTTGCTTTAAGACATGCATGCACGCTCTGCTCTGCTGGCCCTCCCGATTGTGTCAGCATTGTGACAAGTGCTCGTTGTGATCAAGTGTCTGTTCATGTTTGTCTGTGCATGCGTGACACAGTATTTGTTTAGTTGGTAAGCAAATGTTTATTGCAATTTACATGGCCTGTAAAACTACAAGTGTTAATATATTGCTATCACTATCAATGCCTTGCCTTTTTGGCAAATCTGCGACTTTCTTCTTTAATTTCTTTATTGTCAGAGCAACAATGTGCAAAATTAATGTTCCATTCACACATAAAAATGCACTGCACTGTGTGCAAATATGGAGCCAAATCTAGCCCCTTTGATTCCTAATCCAACCCTGAATGTAATTGTCCATTTCCAGTGCCACTCTTTGTGCAATGTGGTTAATCAGGCTAGTTACAGATTCATCTTCCCTCAACATCATTGCTGAACAAGTATAGTTGCCCATTCATTTTTTTTTCACTTGTGTGTGTTTGCACTGGAGCTGTCTAGAAATAGTTTAACAAGGAATATGAATACTGAATGCAAACAGTTTTCTGTAGCGGAAATATGCTTTCTCCGTATTAACCAAAAAGCAAAAGTGATGGTGCCAACACTGGATTGTTAGTTGAAGTTGAGTGGTGGCAAAGATTTAGGACTTCATGAGTAGACCACTGGCATTAAAATGCTGCACTGTAATTGAAATCTAATCCAATTTATGTGTACAAAGCATGTTCAAGGGTTCAGTCCCTCGAGGTACTTTATTTGAAACTGCATACATTGTATGTTTGGTCATTTTTAGACACATAAGAACTACTCTTGTAAGTATGGTTTGTTTCTAAACCTTTGCATGATAGCTTGTACTAGATCCAATAGTATTTTACATTTCAACAGTGATAATGGCAGTTAAGTAGGCCATGGCAGCATTAGAAACCGTTTAGGCTAGTAAGCCATTTTGCAATCTGTAGTCTGCTATGCTGCATTGGACAGGTAAAAAAAAAAACTGATTTCCACTTCAAAAACTACAAGCAAAAGGCATTGAAACTGCTCCCTGTACCATCCGTAACTTCCATACATTGCAAATCTTTTCTCTTATTCTTTCAAGTAAAATGTGGTGCCTGAAAGGATTAGATGTCAACTGCAACAAAATTTTTGACTGCATTAAAGCTTAGCTCGTATTGAGCAGCCTCGGTGCAAAATTTTGTTTTAGATACAAGAGGATGTGTTGTGAAAAGTGTCCAAAAGGGTACAATGTGATAGTGAAACCGGAAAAAAAAACAGCATTACTGCTTGCCGAAAAGGACGCAGGACCCAGAACATTGAGAACCAGCGCAGCACGGGGGTGTGACCTCCAAGACCAGGCTGCAGCATGCTGAAAATCTTGAAAGCCATGGTCTGGGATATGGATTGTACCTGCTAACCACCAGGTGCCCGTGTCATCTGCTTTGGTTATATATTAAAGGCTGTTAAAGAGGCCCTCACCAAGGTCCTATTAGAAATTTTGGTTATAAACTGGAACTTGTAAGGTGCCATCTAGGATGTGTTTTACTACAAGAATTTTTCAAATTAATTCATTATTAAAGGAGATAGAAGGAATTCAATTGTTGCGTCACCATGCTGCCAGGAGGCAAGCTTCACTACTGTCATGGACGCTGGCTTAGCAGCTATGGTGTTGCACTGTTAAGCAAAAGATGACAGAATCAAATTCCAGTGCAGCGACCGCATTTTGATGGGAGCGAAATGCAGAAACACCCATGTCTCGTGCATTGCGGGCACGTTAAAAATCCCCTTGTGGTAAATGTTCATCCGGAGTCCCTCACTACGGCATGCCTCATTATCAAATCGTAGTTTTGGCACGTAAAATCCCACAATTCATTCATTCTTGACAGACGCTCTCTCTCTTTGCCTCGAATAGGATCCACAAGTGACATTCCTCACCTTCTCAGCCAAGAGACCGCGTCACATTCACATCACGAGACTCGTTCCCTTTCATTTATCACAGCATGGCACACTTCCAGTAGTGACTTTGTGTACTATGCGTTGGGTGATTTGCCGACGCCACATGCCATAATCGGTGAAATTGCAGGCAGGTTGCTTACATAGAGGTGTTTATGCGTGTGACCTTCATTCTTCGGGAGCAGGTGGGGCTCGCTTGAGAGGAAGGATGAATGGTTTTTCGTTTGAAATTTTAGCTGTTTTTGCACTGTGGAGCAATTTGATATTAGTTAATGGTAACACTTGTTCATGTAAAGCAGCAGGTAGTTAGGGTATTTTTATGCTTCATTTATAAAGGTGAATTAAATGGAAAGCAGCGTCCACAATCTGGACACTAGAAGGAGACATACAGGTGAATGCATTATAACTATTTGGCCCACGCCAGCACATTGTCATTGTCAATGGGCACTGTTTTACACTTTGTTACCTCCATTGGCTATTAGGCCTGTAGCGGAACATTTTGTACTTGACTGCACAATCCATAGTCCATTGACAACTCAAGCAGCAGTGGCGTCTTAATCGACCAACACATGCGCACCATTAAAACCTTGCACTCTGTCCTTTGAGCAGTGTGCAGAAATGCCCCCCTGTAAATACTTTTGCAGATACTAAATGGTTGTTTTTCTTGCTTGGTTGCAAAGCCGAAGTATCGTAAGTTGAATTCTGCAGAACTCATGGCTGTGGCTGAAAGAGTGCTTATTTTTAGAAGCACTATGCAGGCCTTAGAAAGTGGAATAGGGCAACACATGGTATAGATAGCATATGTTTGATTTCCTCTTCATTCATGCATCAACACAAATTTCTTGTAGACTGACTTTTTACCTGCTTACAACCAGTGCTGCTTTCTTCAGGCAACATTTGCAGTTTCTGGCACTTGTGCAGCTGTGCGCTTAAGTTTGTCCTGGCTCTTTGGCATTACTCCTTGCGCAACTTGTTTCACAACACAAAAGATTCACAACACACACACTTGCAATGTTTGTGTAATATGTTCTAGAGTTTGTCAGCATGACCACTATAGCACATGACTTACCTTTACTTTAGAAAGTCTTCTGGTGAGCACAACAGCTGTTTGGTGATTTTTTCTGACTAACAATTTGCTTAAAGAATGGCGGCAACTTTGGAAAGCATGCTGAATTTATTTGCTTGTTCAGCTGTGTAGCAGCAATTATTGACTGAAAAATTGTCACCAAATTTTATTCAGCTCAGATGGTAGAGCGGCTGCCCCGGAAAGGCGGTGGTCCCGGGTTCGAGTCCCGGACCAGGACGAATTTTTCTTCAACTATGAGGCTTTTCTTTCAAGGAACCCGTATGGGTTTCCTATGTAGCAATTGCTACGAACGGGTGGATGTCTGAATTTTCCCCCTTTATTCAAATTTTATTCAATAATTAAGTTTATCACTTACGTGGAATATTTCCTATTCGTTAGGGCTGTTGAAAGAAATAGCAAGAAATAAAAGCTAATAAAGAATGGTATGCTCAAAGGCATCGTAACACTGGAGTACTAAATCGATGTTGTAAAATTGTGTCCTATGTCAAAATGACAGCAATTGACAGTAATGCATGTATACATAAGCTTGTGGGCTATTATTGTGTGTGATACAAAATCATTTTCATCCTTTATAACAGCAAATAAGGCTATTAAATACAAGTGACTGTTTGTATTGATTGAGCCCCCAGCATAATCCAACAATTATATATGTTCCACAGTACTTCAGAGTGAGAATTATGTGTGTATGTGTGCATATCCCTCTAGCATGCTATGTGTGTGTTCCTCTAGCATGAACCTATGTAGTTCCAGATTTATATATCTAAGGCATTCTTTTCTAAGTATTCTTCTGCACCCCTGCTACAAAAATTTAAAAGATCTGGCAACTCTAAAAACTCACTTCTGGCCTGCACACGAGCTAAGCTATAAAACAGGCTTCGGTATGTTCATATGACATGAAATTTTGTATGAAAGCACTGATGCTCTTGATGATCTTTACAATGACCACTTTTTACTGCAAGGCAACAAGAAAGTACAATTTCTGTACCACAGTTTTATCAACTGGTTATAATGAGAAGCTTGAAAGGAACCATCTTTAAAAAATAAATGCACCATGAGAGCTCAGTATCTATAGCCTTCTGCTGCTGAGCTAAGTGATGTCGGTTCGAGGCCTCACTGGAGCAGCCACATTCTTATGGGGATGGAATGCAAAAACACCAATGTACTAAGAAGTTAGTGCACACTGCAGAAAAGGAAATTCTTTGCCGATATGCACCAAACCTAGCAACACATACATCAAAGACAGCGAAGCTGTATTAGGGAGTTCTCAACTTCTCACACCCATCTGGAGTTCTAGGCGACTGGTTTGCCACTGCCCAAAACCTACCCAAGACTTAGCAGATGCTTCACTATATACTGTAGCATTCCATTGCTCTACCCGAGCCTTTTTAAACATTTCGCTATATCCGAGCTTAGTACTTCTATACTACTCTCCGTTATATACAATGTGTGTTCAACGCTGGCATCTGGCTGCACGATCCAATGACATGGTAGGACTCTATTGCTGGCTGTTCCTAGTGATAGTGTCACTGACCCTTGTGTACAGATGTGCGTTCTTACCTGCTCTGTGGCTGGCTGCTTTCTGGCTGACATTTTGGGCCGACCATGCAATCTCCAGCCTTCATCACTAGCCTTTGCCACATGAGAACCACTGCAGAACTCCCCTTAACAGCTTAACTGCTTTGCTATAAAATGTTGTCAAAATCAGTACAGGACATAACACTACAGTGCTGCTCAGTGCCCAAGTGTTGCTCACTACAACTAGCTGTTCAGTCAAAACTCTTATTGTACTGAAGTTGGGTTGACAGTAGTGTGGCAGTGTGTAAATAAAAAAATCTTGTAGACACGTACAGAAACCATTGGTCAAAGATTGGATTGTTGCTCGCAGCACCTAATGTTAAACATGCACACATAATCAGTTTCCTAATGTAAGCAACTAAATAGCATAATAGAGAACAGTTGGAGCCCAGTTAGATTAATTCTTGCACTTAATGTTAAAGAAAAGTTATCCAAAGCAGTGGTGACCAGATAAGTAAAGCCATCTAAGAATACTAGATTTAGAAAATTTTGTTCTGACAGTGCTGATATTGCTTCAGAAGTTAATAAAAGTTCACCTGCACTATTGAATGTCTGTAATACCCTAGATGGATATAGATTTGGTTATGGTGTAATTAGATGTAATGTAGGAAGACACCAACAGTGTGAGAAAAGAAAGGTTTACTAGAAGCAGGAATGAATTATGTAATTTTTATGGTGAGAAATACCTCACTTAAATGCATTGCAGACTTATATTGAATGTATAAGCAATGTTTCGTGAATTCATTTGAATTTATTTTTTATGTGAGAGAGAGATAAAAGCTTTAATGATATGCTGGAGATACAGGTGCTGTGCCCTTTTCGTCGGTGTACAATTCACACTTTTTAAAGTTCTCATGAATTACTAACGTGCCCAAACATCCGCTCTGGTCAATTATACCTGTGTCACACTGGCACTTTTTATTGCAATCAAGTTAGATAGGAATCTAATTTTTCAATTGCAATTGGCTTCTTTGAGCAAGCTTACAGAAGAGAGCCAACTGAACTCACAGATTTCAATTGTTTTCAGACTAAATGCTATTTGAAAGCATACGTGTGACAGGAGTATTGGTGCATGATACACTTAATGGCTGGCTAATGTGTCATTAAACACTAGAAATGCTGATTAAGTTCCTCTGTCAGTGACCAACTTTCACGTTTCCCTACTCCCTTAGTAACAAACCTATCAGCCTGACTTCATCCTATAAGTACTTAAGCATTCACCTCACACCAAGCCTTTCACAATCTGCTCACATTAAAAAATTAACTGCAGACATGCCGTGTACTGTAGGGCAACCAAAACACAATCTTCACAAGCCATCCATTACACGCGGGCTCATACAGGGTATTTCAGCAAACACTTTCGAAATTTGTTTAAAAATTGCCTGTGGCAGATAATTCTAGTCCATCAGCTCGTCTGCTCGAAGATGTGGCCATTATTTGCACAATAAATTGAAATACATAATCAACTAATGAACAAAAATTACTAATTAAGCTTTCGTCTGATTACCATATGGCACATATTGTAATTTACAAATTCTAGCAAGTGAGACGGCAAAGCATATCCACTAGAAAAGAATTGTGTGGATGACACCAATTACGAGATATGCGCAGTCAAACTTGCAGTAAAAATGCAACTTCATTCCAGTTACTTTCTCAACAAAAAATTGTTTTATGCATTGAAGCACAAAAGTAACTGGAAAACTAATACATTTCTCCGCAAAGTCCAGGAATTAATATCTCGAAACTGGTGTAATCCTGAGAATTCGTTTCCAGCGAAACTGCCTGACTAGAATTTGTAAATTGCATAATATGCCATAAGGAAATTAGTTAAAAACTTAATTCATGAATAATGTTAATTAGTTTATGCATTCCAATTTTTTGTGCAAGTAATGTACACCTCTTCGAGTAGAACAGCTCATGGGCTATTGGGCTATCTGCCACAGGCAACATAAAAATTTTTTAAAAAGTGTTTGCAAAAACACTGAGTATATCAATCATTTGTATGTGCAAACCTCAATACCTCATGTATCTAGTCACCTGATCAAGCTTATTTAATCCACTCACTGGAATCCATTCACAACCATGCCGCATATTTCACCACCAGTGACTACAACAAGCATATTCCAGTGCGACAAACATTCCATTTATTATCATTATCACTATCCTATTTAGAACCTTGTAGAAAAGTATTGTTCCTCTGTTTGCTTCATAAAATAACAAACAACCAACACCAATATACTTTGCCTCCCATTAAACATGTCACACCTCATGCTCCCTGCACAATCATCTCAACCTCCATCATAGCCACACACGCACTTTGGGTTCATCAGCACTGCCTAATGCCATAATGCTTTGGTGCGGTCTTCCTGATAACAGTCTCACTAAACAAAATGTCATAGCCTTATAATTAGACACCATTTTTTCCTAACAAAAGCTCCATATTTAATAACTCGTATATTTTGTCCGTATGGTTTCTACCAGCTTATATTGTTCTATAATGTGATTTTGGTTCTATATAATTTGTGTAATACTATGTGCTTTTTAATAGTATGTAATACTATGTACTTACAGCATTGTCCTTATCATCTATGTTACTGTGTTAGCTATTGTATAATGCTGAATTGCTCAGAGATGCTGAATTGCTTTGTAGCAATTGCTACGAACGGGTGGATGTCTGATTTTCCCTTTATTCATTACTTCTCTCCACCTTGCGGGTTTCCGCAAAACTACTACGTCAAACTCTTGCCTTTGCTTCGTGTTGTCGACAAATTCGACTTCGCCCTGCCATCTGCTAGCCACCTGGTTAGCTCATATGGTAGAGCGGCTGCCCCGGAAAGGCGGTGGTCCCGGGTTCGAGTCCCGGACCATGACGAATTTTTCTTCAACTATGAGGCTTTTCTTTCGAGGAACCCGTATGGGTTTCCTTTGTAGCAATTGCTACGAACGGGTAGATAGATAAGTACTCTTCCTCTTCCCCCACTCGCACAATGTACCACTGGGAACCTATGAGGTATAAATAAATAAATAATTAAAGCAGAAATCGGAATAATCAAGTCATTGTGGGATCGTTCCCCATCTGCAGCAAGTTGCTTTTTTATCCACTTTCATTTCCATTAACTTATCGTTTATTTATTTCATTTATGAAGCACAAGTAATTTCCCCTATATTGTCCTTGGTGTCAGTGTTTGTTGGCTTCTTATGATATGACTAATAAAAATCAGGCCCCTTGGTTAACCCCCTTTCTTCTCGTTTATTACATAACGAGGGTCTCGAATCCGGTAACATTGATGCCTTCAGGTAGCATGTGTAGGTTTATTGAACAGCTGCCTTGACCCAAAAAGATCACGTTCTCATGACGCCTGTGGCAGAAAGGATGTGTCACATCCGCCACCAAGGTCTACGAGTGGTGGTGCTGGCTAACCCTCCCAGGGTTCTACTAGGAGACGTAACTACCCAAGATAGTGGATGGGGAAACGGGGCCGCGGTAGCTCGACTGGTACAGCATCACACGCGAAATGCGAAGGTTGTGGGATCGTTCCCCACCTGCAGCAAGTTGCTTTTTCATCCACTTTCATTCCCATTAATTTATTGTTTCTTTATTTCATTTATGAAGCACAAGTAATTTCCACTATGTTGTCCTTGGTGTCAGTGTTTGTTGGCTTTTTATGATATGACTAATAAAAAACGGGCCCTTCAGTTAACCCCTTTTCTTCAAGTCATATAAAGGAACTGATAGCCCTCATAGATGGGAATTTAAGCACACAATCCATTTTTAATGCATAACACAAGTCTTTCATTTATTGTCACAACCATACCACTAGCTCTGAAATGAAAGCAAAATTTAGTGAGATATATAGTACATCCACCACTCCTGCTTCCCCTTTATAGCAGCCTAGAAGGCTTGACAGGCTTGTTGAATGCTATGTATGCACCATTACTATGTCACACCAGTACAATACGGTGAAAAAAAGTAAAAGATATGACTTACGTACCAGAAAGATTCTTTGCTGTGCATCTCATGTTCAAGAGAAGCTCAATGATTTTGGATAACCACTTTACTAGGTTTGTGTTGCCTCTAATATATTTCCTTCATTTATATGATAGCTTGTCGCATTGTCTAGCCAACTGAAAGATACAACAAAAATTTTTACAAACTGCAAAGAAATGCTGAAAAAGATATGCCTTAAGGAAACTACATTGCAATCCAACCCAGCATACGAGACAGTTACTTGTGTAAAAAGATATCTAGTACTTGTTGCCCTAATCTAGTGTGTATGATAATTATTTATGTGCAGTAACAAAAATGGAACATCAGAGTGCTGCAGGGACATCTTGCATGTGATCATGCATCAGGATACCATGTTTGTACTTCCTAATTCCAATCATAGGTACCACACCAGCGCGTATTGGCCATAGAAACATGTTCTCTTTCCTTTTGGTGTACACACTTCTATATAGGACTCCAGCTGTTACCATCTTTAGATGCTGTTTACCAAACGTTTACATATCCAAATTGAGGCTTGTGTCCCTGTAAAATCTATTTCACAAGAAAGAATTATGAGACCTCTATGTATACCTCCACTTTTAGCAGTTACACGTGATTATGCACTATCTCAGGAACTCCCAAACGCAGCAAGTTTTTTTTTTGATCGTAATGAAGCAATGTCATGAGCAAAACTGTCACAAAATTGGGCATTTCCTATGTCACTGCAAAAAATAAATAAAGCTGACAAAACATATGTAGATTTAGACTCGCAACTAAAACAGAAAGTTGGACAAGTTAGTAAGAAATCATGATGGTGGTTACAACACAAAGTTAAATATGGAATTTTGTTAACGTCTAAGCTACATGGAAGGAAACATGAGTGTTGACTGTGTGGCTGAGCTAATGGTACCTACGTTGGGAAAGCTGGGCACAGAACCGGGCAGCCACGCTTAAAGCAAAGTTGCATACTTCTGAAGATTTGGCTGAATTAGGCAGCCACTTCAAACTTTCAGGACAGTGCCATGTACAGCAGTTGCGCTGTCCACTGAGCACGAGTGGCATGCTAATGTAAGATTTTTGTTTTATTTCGTGATCCAGTATTGTACAGAAACTGGCCATGGTCACAGATATATAAATCACCTATTGTATTGTATCTGCTCCTTGCTGAGGCACTCATCTCTACACTGGCACGGTATAACCGTGCTCACTTATATAAAGGACAGACATTCTGTGCGTCATGCATTTGAATTAGCAACAATGTTAATTTAAGGTTTCTATTTATAAAGGACAGACATTCTGTGCGTCATGCATTTGAATTAGCAACAATGTTAATTTAAGGTTTCTATTTAGCTCTATTCTATACCTGTATGGTCTGGCCCTGGTAATAGACAGTGTATCATTAGTTGGGGACAGGAACACATCTTAACAAGGCCCGCTGGTGTAGTATTGTGGTCAGTGCTTTACTGCAGAAAGTTAAATGTGCGAAAGGACCAGAACACAGGAAGGAACAAAGATATGGCACACGTATGGGACGAACTGCAATGAATGGAAGCCAAACCAAGCACTATTCTTGCATGCTTTTGTGAATACATACATGAGCTTACACAAAGATACACATGCTCACTGAAATGTGAAACGTGCAGCACATGCAGTTAGCAAAACCACCAAACAGGAACACAGTGCCCCCCTCCGCTCCCCTGAAATTTCTGTGTATTAGGGTAGCTGACATAAAACAGCACATGACAATATCTGCCTGCTCCCTCCCCCCTTCCTCACTCAAGTGTGCACCCCCCTCCCCCCCAAAAGAAAAAAGTTTCTGGCTATGTCACTGCCACCAAATAGAGATAAATAAATGTTAATGCCCAAGGTTGTGTTCGTCTTCTCTCACTACTCATATTCCCCTTGCACAGTTAACTTTCCTCTGCATTTCAGGACAGGACAGTACAGCCCGGAATAAAAAAAAAGTGCAAAGAGCTGTGCCCTAAAATTATGCAATCTTAAGGTTTTGTGACATAAACGAAACACAGATATAGCACATAATGTACCGCACAGTCATGGGAAAAAGCCTGAAGACCACATATGCCAGGAAATTTTCCATTCTTCGCAGCCTAGGCATGTAGACTACATGCACCTTTTCAGCCAATCTAATGCATTGAGATGATTTCGCATTGCATGGCTGTGCCTGAAAAAGTATGAATTTTTTGTCCATGCCATAATCTCTATATGCTTGCTCTCTACTGCATATATACATGCAATTATATAATATTGAATGACATTACATATGCGTGTTACTATATAATAGCATATTGGTACATTTTCAATTGTCTATAGTATATATGTATATATTATTGTTTTTCCCCTCTCTTATGCAACAAAATGGGAAATTTAGGCATAATTTTTACTGCACTGTTCACTTACGTATAGCCATGTAGAGCATGTCACCAAATTTCTGTTTGACAATTCCATCACATTTCCTTTGTTAATGAAAAGTGAAAAAGCATTATAACACATAATTTTAGCAAGGAGGGTTGGAAATATTGCCAAAAAGAGAGGAATAATATACGTAAGTGATTTCCAAAAAGATCAAACTGCTAAGCCGTCATGCTATGAAGAATGGGCACAGACAATTAAGCAAAAAGGCTGATTTGATAGGATTGGCTTGTTGGTTACTAATTTTAAGACAGGAAAGCTCTGTTAGGACAGGAACCTAGAAAATAGGCACGCAGAAAAGATGGAATGTGGCACTAACAACTGCTTTATCCTTGCGATGAACAAACATATATACACACAGAGAAGCATTGTCAAATACATAAAAAATTAAATGGACCCATTGCAGTCAATGGATGGCTGCAGATAGCTGAGCACACTAAATAGACATAGTCAAGAACTTAATAGAAAAATTTCTTAGTTTTATGATTTCTTAAAAACTAATTACACTGTAAAAAGGAGAGTTATAAATGAAGCACAGACTTGGAAGCACATAGTCAATGACTGCACTGAGAAGTGCCACTGCAATGTACCCTTTCACATGACCTAGTATGAATCTGTTCATACAACCAAACGAATGTTTACATACGCAATGCTCAATATTGCTCTTTATTTGAATGCCAATGTGCACTGCTCAATAAGTCTTGTCACTTTGTGCTACTGCACAAACAGGCAAATTCATAAATCCTAATTAAGTGGCCAGTTCACATTATATGTTGATATATTTTGAAGTTTGTAGCTCTCTGGAGCATCAAATGCTTGAGTCAGGAACGTCTCTTCAAAAGATGTTTACTTCAACAACAAAACATGTAGAAGGGACTGTGATGGTCACAGATGTTTGTGCAGGGACTTAATTCAGTTTGAATGGGTTGCATACAGTGTGTTGCATTAAGTGAGGCAGTGTACGTGCAGCATGGTGTTATAAATGTCAAAGGCCATGCACTCTCCGCATGATATGGCATAGAACTTTTTCTCGCACAATACGCTACAGGTTTAATTTCAATCACAAAACAAGTTCATGTTTTCTGGTGCTACTAAGTGCAACCTGTGAAAACCATTTTGTGATTTATAAAAGTAAAATAACTGTTCAACATTGTTTTTGTTTTGTTTTGTATTTTTTAGGTAATGCACTGGCTCTATGTGCTCGAGTATCACAGGTGTTCATTTCTTGGTCAGAACCCAGCTAATGTGAATTTTGAAGTGAAGAACGATCTTTTGCATTGCTTACATAAATATTCGTTGGGTTGTGACTAGACCCAGCTGCTAGGTCATGTTTAACAGGCTTCTGAGTCTGTGTGACTGACATTCTACATGGCCAAGAACGTGGCAGTTAAAGGCTGTTGAGTAAGTGAGAGTTATACAAATAATATTATAACAGACTAATTACGAAGAGAATGATATTTATGACAAAATTATATGGTCAACACAGCTAGTTGGGTGAGTTGGTTCACCATTGCAACTGTGTAAATGTGCCTAAGAGACAAGGATGAAAGTAAGTACAAGACACACGCAGCACACACTTTCAACTGATTTATTTGAACCCCTGTTGTCATTATATATGCTAACAAGTGCGACACTTGAGCATGTGCATTGCATTCATGTTGCATCCAAAAAGGAAAGTTCCTTTTCTGTCAGCATCACGAAAGCTACACTGACACATTTTTCTTTTTCTTTGCATATCATCTTCATCTCAATAATGAGCCTTGGCCATTGATTGCAATTATGAGTGAAAACAGCACATGTATCAAATTTGGGAATGCTGGTTCGCTTTTTGCAAATTGATGAATTTGTTTTTTGAACGCAACAGGAGTGCAGTGTGCGTGCTCAAATGTCGCAATTGTGAACATATATATTGACAACAAGGGTTCAAATAAATCACTGTATAAAGTAGTATGCTCTATGTGTGTCTTGTACTTCCTTTCATCATTGTCGCTTAGATGCATTTACACGCTTGCGAAAATGTATGGTTTATGAAAGAAAAGCAAATTTAGAGGTATAAAATTATTTTGCACACAATCGGCAATGTTTAGAACCATCCATCTTCATATGTGGTGCGCCTTTGTTAATCTGCCTTGCTGATTGCAGTCATGCAATCGTGGGCCAGGAATGATCTACTGGATGGAAGATCACAATGTGCACTGCAGGTCATTTTTTTAAACTACCCGTGTGTACTTTTAAGGTTTAATGTATAAATGAATTAGGAAGGAAAATATTTCATATTTTAAGAAGCCCTGAACCACCTTTTATTGAAGTGGAGAAAGGCATTTGAAGTGAAAATAGGCTATTTCAGAAATATCTTGCCACAAAAAGTGCTTCAGTGCGTTAAACAGAAGCGGAGTTATTGGACATCAAACACGGCCTCCGTTGTGCTCTCGTTCCTTCTTCAATGCTTTGCACTGCAAAGGCCATGGCGCAGTGGGGCATGCCCACAACGCTCTGCCTTCTAAATGTCACTGTGGCGCTCAGTTCAAATTTCATATGTTAACATAGAGAGAGAGAGAATCAACTTTTATTGAGCCCTTAGTAAAGGTTGGTGTGCGCTGGCACCAGACGGGGTGGAACCTTCTTCTCAGGTCCCATATACATCCAGCGTTCCTGGCCCCTAGCCGCCAGCGCGAGCTGAGTCGGTAGGTCGGGGCTGGACAACAAGGTCTCCCATCACTCCGGGGGTTTGGGGCTGGGGATGGTGGGCGGTTCTTGAGCTTAGTGCACCCTGCAAGGATGTGTGCTAGAGTGCCTTCTGATCGTCTGCAAAACGGGCATGAAGTGTCATGCTCTGTTGGAAACATCTTGTGCAAGAGCACGTGCGGGACGCGTTAGCCACCCCACTTCATCAGTGCGTCGCACGATCGTTTGCTGCCTTCAGCTGAGTTGCGGGGAAGCCTACATCTGCTGCTTCTGTACAAATCGAGGAGACCTCAAAGGTCTCCTCGATTTGGCTGCACTTTCTGCACTAGTTCAGGGAGTGCAGCACTCTAGCACTCGATTTGCCAGTGCAGCTAGCGCCGCCTGCACTTCGGCACTCGATTTGACGTCGTGCTGCACGAGTTCATGTACACTTCGGCACTAGATTCTCCGCAAGTTCTTTTCTCGTGCGCGTAGTGCAAGGCTTTTGATAGCAGACGACACTTGCGCCTCCGTGGCCATGCGGGTGTTGGTAGAAGGCATCGACGGCGCCTGTTATTAGTAACGCAGCACGGACGCCAGTTTTCTTCAGGATGTGTACGCAGCATCTTGTTAAGGGCGCTTTCCGGGTTCAGCTGCTGCTAAGTGCACTGAAGGCCGGGATTTTCCCTCAGGTCACAGTCGTTTGTATTAATTTTCACGAGCTTACCGCTACCTCGACGTTAAAAACCACATCGGTCAGTCGTTTGAAACGTTGTGCCATATATGATTCAGAAATGTGTGGAAACCGCGCTCGGTCATGCTTTCTGAATAATGATGCCGAAGTTGAACTAATTTCTAGGTACTAATACATAAATTCTTTCCACAGGACCAAAAAGGCCATTGCGCACACGTTTAAGCTCGCGGCACACACCAACAAAAGAAAAGCCACAGCCGCCCAGTCGCAGCAGACGAAGGCCTGTACGTTCTTGCACTTTTGTCCTCGATTTGACCGCTGCACTGAGAGCGCTAGTGTCGCGCTACGCTTACACTTGAAGAACTGGCGCTGCACTGGCACGACACTTTTCTGAACTAGTGCAAAAAGTGCAGCCAAATCGAGGAGACCTTTGGGTGATGTCTTTGTAATTTGTCACGGGGTGCGGTAGCTCTGGCTCGTCCTCGGCCCGGATTGACAGTTCTCGGGCATAGTGGTCGGCGAGTGCGTTGCCTTCCACTTGCGAGTGAGCCGGGACCCACACGAGCTTAACGGCCCGGCCCGTCCCAGTGATTTGCGTTTGGTGAGGATCGCTAGTGCCGCGGGAGAGATGTATCCCCTTGCGGTAGCTTGCAATTAGGCGGTCTTGGAGTCTGTGACCACGGTCCTCACTCCCGGTTGTGCGAGTGCGAGGGCCACGGCCACTTCTTCCGCTTCGGCTGTATTCGTCGTCCGTATCGACGCGCCTGTGACCAGTTTATCGATGGTACTATTCCAGCCACTGTATCGATGCTGGTGACGACTGCCGTTGCCCTAGTGGCGTGCTGGGGAAGCGTGGCGTCCGCGTAGAGAACCTCAGGGTCCTCTTCCAGCTGTCGAGCCAGTGCCTTCGCCACGACTTCCTCCTTTGGTGTCTACGATACGCTAAGCATAAGCCAAACGCGGTTGTCCTCAGCGAGCTGCAGTGCGCTTACAGTGGATTCATGGCGGCACCCCGCGGCGGCCGTGGTATCTACGCCATGTAGCCGACAGCAGCTTGATGTCAGCAATCGGCCAATAGCAGCCGTCTAAGAGAATGACGAAATAAAGCGTCCAGAAGAGAGTGAGGACAGGGCCTTCTGTTGAAAAGAGAGCGTTTGAGAGAAAGGTGACTTTGCAGTCCGCTTGTGAGCTCCACACACTGCATACGACAGCAAAACTTGTCTGGGATGTTCACAGCAGCATATGCTACTCGCAGACTATGTCATTTCAACAAGCCCGAGGCGTGGTTCAGGGCCCCTTTCATTCTACCTTTAAAGGAACTTAATAAAAGCATTCTGTAAAGCGCTGTATAAAACATTCTCTTTGCACCTGCCGTGTTACCTTAGTGGCTATAATAGCAAAGTGTTGCTGAGCTCAAGGTCACGTGTTCAAATCCCATCCACAGTGGCCGTATTTTGATGGGGGCGAAGTGCAAAAACGCTTGTGCACTTATATTTAGGTGCACATTAAAGATCTCCCACTGCGGCGAGCCTCATAATCCTATTGTGGCAATTTAATGTTCTTAACAATTTTTTTCTTTTGCACTCTGGGAGAAGACAGTGAGGTCAAGTGCTGTTTGCTCAGTTGGCCTGTGAGTACTTTTAAGGCTTAATATAAGCCACAAAAGATTGGATTTTATATTTGCAGATAGTATAAATAAAACCATTTTGTGAACTCTGAGAGTTCGTCTGTAATGCAACTTTTTTCCCTGCAATTGCAATGTCGTTGTGGTTGCGGAGTAGTGGTAGAGTGTCTGCTTCAGACTCGATCGTGGGGTCTTAGTTTGAACCCATGCAAATTTATGAATTTTTCTTCATTTATTTTCTTTTCTGTGGCTTCAAACGTGAAGCTATAAAGAGCTGTGCTTTTACAAGAAATCATGATGTTACAGGCTTGTCCTTATACCTTGCTCTCAAAACTGCTTAGTGCAGTAAAACACATAAGACATAGCAGAGTGCTGTTAGCGTAAAGTTACACTTTTCTGCATGTATTTATGAAATCTGAAAAACTTCTGGCACTAAATACAATACTAAATGTTTCGTAATTATAGTCAACAAGTGTCATGCTAACATTATTGGCATGGCATGAATGACACATGCCATGCTAACATTTTTGCCTTCACTGAAACTTGACTTTCAGATAAGGTTAATAGCTCCAAACTGTTCACTTGTTCACTACACAGTCCATATGGGTGGTGGAGTACTGATTGTTGTGTCTGATGATATAGCTTCGTACAATGTTCCGATTTCTGCACCTCTTGGTTGAGGTTCTGTGTCGACGTATGCATCAATCACAAGTACATTTCATTTGTTTGTTCTTTAAGGGTTCGGAGGCATTACATAAGAGTGAGGGAAGGGTGAGGGCAAGAGATATGCATCAAGATAACAATGTTCAACAAGGTTAGTGTGTTATACAACATTAAAGTATAAATTTGAGTACAGCTAGTTGTAATACGGTCATAATACAGTGTAACATAGTGTAATACAATTGTAAAAAAGAAGTAATATTAGCTAAATAGCATGAAACAACAAAGCAACCCAACAAAAAGAAGACATACAATTTAAGTTCAAAGTCAGGATTGGTGTGAAATGATCATCCAGTCTTTTTTCCGAACAACATGCGGTCAGAGCATATGATACTACATATATTGTCGGGTAATGAATTCCAAATAGTTGTAGTGTCAGAAAAAAAAAAAACATGTAAAAGCTGGTGTTTGGCCAGAAATGCATGCAATTGGATGGGAATGATTGAAGTGGGCTGAGGTGGCTTCAATAATGTGTGCCTGGATTTCAGATGACAGTATGCACCATGAAGAATACATAGACGGGCAATATGACAACATGATTGGAGTGTTGAAAAGGGAAGGAAGAGTTTTAGACTTCTGATGCTGATTTCAGACTAGTCTTGTGAGGTGATAAAGTGAATGGCATGGTTTTGTACCCTTGACTTCGAAGTTATCGAAATAAGTTTTGGATGAATGCCAGTTTGATAAAACGTATATAATCTTTTAATGTCAGAGGTATACAAGAGTTCTGGAAGCTTCGGAGCAATAGTGCCATTGTGTAGTACCCGTGAAAACGACAGTGTCATACAAACACCAAGGTATCTATAGGAACTGCCAGGGCCTAGCTACGGAAACAGAAATAATATTGTAGGTGTAGTGGATTGTGTCACATTCGTGAGAAAATGAGATTAGGTTACATTTTGATTAATTACGGGGTATAACCCATTTATTGCACCATGATGTGATTGTGTTAAGGTAGTCCCACAGAGTGGTGTTATTGTCAGGGTACTGGATAGCAGAGTATACTATGCAGTTGTCTGCAAAAAGTTTTATTTTGTTTTTGATACTAATAGGGAGATATCATTTAGGCAGATTGAGAATAGTATTGGTGATAGGCTAGTGCCACGTGGAACTCTCCACGTCACACTAGGGAGTGGTAATTGCTGGTTATTGGCTGAGGTGGATATACAACCTTTAAGGAAGCCTTCAATCAAGCCACAACAATTCAACTTTATAAGTAGATGGTTATGCGGAACATGATTAAATGCTTTTGCAAAGCTAAGAAGATGGTGTCTATTGGAAGATTGTTATCCATGGAAAGTAGTATGTTATGGAGTAAACTCGGCAAGTTACATTTCACAAGAGTAAAATTTTTGAAATCCATGTTGATAGAGGGAAAATAAATACATTTTTTCTGAGTGATTTATGACATTGGAAGCTACTAAGTGCTCTTGGAGCTTAAACGAAATTCAGGTATGAGAAATTGAATGGGAGGGTATGCACAATTGCCTGATTTAGTTGCCTGGTGCCTGACCTGTGAGTGAAGATTGAGAGAATATTAGGCTCAGAATATAACTTAAGATGAGGGTAGTGTTTTTGATTAACTTGCTATTGATGTGGTCCCAGCCACCAGAGGATGATAAACTAAGTTTACAAATTCATTTTAATAGCCCTTCGGAGCTAATGCGAATGTGGGGTAGCACATGGGACAGGATGAATGGTTGGGCTGTGAGGATTGCGTTTTTAGTGGAGTTAAACCCTGAGGTAAAGCAGTCATTGAAGAATATCACACATTTGTCACTGTCTGTAGGTTGGTCATCCATGTTTGTGAGTTCAAGTTGATTAGTCTTCAACTTTGGGGACAGTAGGTGCCAGAATTTGGTAGCATTTGTCTTTAGTATTGATAGTAGGTCCGAAGGAAGAAATTTTGCTTTGGATTCGGCTGTTTCTGTTATATATTGAGCCATGCATAATTGATAGTGCTCCCAAGCCACTGCTTCATTCCTTGTGCTTGTTGCCACCTGCACAATAGCACACCTACATTTGTTGATTTGTTTGATTGTATGAGTGCATGCACTGGCTATTATATATCCAAGAGCTACTATTTTTCTCTTGGGGGACATCAGTTATCCTGCCATTTTCTCGAATAATGCTAGTCCTACGGTTCATCCATAGCTTCATATGCTTCATCCCTGTGTAAAGCTTTCATCTACCTTTAACTTTCCTGAATTTGGGAAACAGCATGCTCATTAAGTAACTAGTTCATCAGCAAATATATTAGACCTCTTACCTATGAATTCTCTGCGGCATGTTTCATCACTGTAATGCTGTTTTCCAGCGGGTTAAGTGATAATTTTCTATTCATATTAAGATATCATTTCAAAGGTGACAAAAAGAATAGCACAAAGTAATCTGCATATCATAATCAAGCAAATTTTCTAGTAATATGTGCTGAGCTAGAAATCTTTCCTGATGAATATTTTTGAAATTTTTTAGAGTCAATTTAGAATTTGTGCGAAATCAAAGTGAAGGCCCTAAAATATATATATATATATATATATATATATATATTCCTGTCTAACGTAGATAGGTATCAACCTATCTTTAAACTGGTTTTCAAATAAGTAAAAGGAGGTTTTTCGTTGCTGTAAGGCCTCCAGAACACCTAATGCAGGGTCCTTTTATCTGCCTGTCATTTCAGAATACAAAAAGGCTTTTTACAGTGCTACACATATTTTATTTAACAACCCCCCACCCCTCTTTTTTTTCGTGCCTTGTTGACCACTAATACAGGCAAATTCCAGAGTGTGATAAACACACAGTAAAGATGACACCTTAAAAAATAAAAAGAGGCTTATAGTTCCTCGTGAGCAATACCGTCATGTACTGAATGAAACACTACCTTCGCACTTTGCTTATTCACCATCACCTACCCTTTCTCAGACATTCCATGCTTACACCTTTCTGTGTATAAAGCCTGTTTAATATATCTCAAATGGAAGGGCATTACTAAGCTTAGTAGGAAAGCTAAAATGTCTTCTTCATTGGGTGCTGATGAAATTAATAAAAAAATTTTAAAGAGGATATATACTGAAACTTTTTCAGGTCTTATATTGTCGCATATCTTCTCACAGTCTTTACAGAATGCCTCACTACTTGGCGACTTGAAGGCAGGAAAGGTGGTCTGAGTGCATAAATCCAGTGATGTCTATACCCTGTAAAGCTACAAACAGTGCATGGCGTAGCTAGGTCGTCTGGCGCCAGGGGCCCATAGGTCTGCTGTCACCTCCCCCCACCGGGTGTAGCCGGCGGAAAGAGGGGTGTCTTCAGACGTATCATCATCATCATCATCAACCTGGTTACGCCCACTGCAGGGCAAAGGCCTCTCCCATACTTCTCCAACTACCCCGGTCATGTACTAATTGTGGCCATGTTGTCCCTGCAAACTTCTTAATCTCATCTGCCCACCTAACTTTCTGCCGCCCTCTGCTACACTTCCCTTCCCTTGGAATCCATTCCGTAACTCTTAATGACCATCGGTTATCTTCCCTCCTCATTACGTGTCCTGCCCATGCCCATTTATTTTTCTTGATTTCAACTAAGATATTATTAACTCGCGTTTGTTCCCTCACCCAATCTGCTCTTTTCTTATCCCTTAACGTTACACCTATCATTCTTCTTTCCATAGCTCGTTGCGTTGTCCTCAATTTAAGTAGAATCCTTTTCGTAAGCCTCCAGGTTTCTGACCCGTACGTGAGTACTGGTAAGACACAGCTGGTTATAAACTTTTCTCTTGAGGGATAATGGCAACCTGCTGTTCATGATCTGAGAATGCCTGCCAAATGCACCCCGGCCCATTCTAATTCCTCTGATTATTTCAGTCTCATGATCCGGATCCGCAGTCACTACCTGTCCTAAGTAGATGTATTCCCTTACCACTTCCAGTGCCTCACTACCTATCGTAAGCTGCTGTTCTCTTCCGAGACTGTTAAACATTACTTTAGTTTTCTGCAGATTAATTTTTAGACCCACCCTTCGGCTTTGCCTCTCCAGGTCAATGAGCAGACGTATATGGCCCCCCACACCCCGGCCCCTTGCACCCGGGACCCTTGCCCTCCCCCCCCCCCCCCTTTGCTACGCCACTGGCTACAAACACCTATTTCACTCACCTCCATTCCACGTCCATTAATTATCCCTGTCTTGCTGATTTTATACCATCAAATTCTTTCTTTCTTTTTCACTTAACCAACATGGGTTTTATAAACATCACATCTAGTGAGACTCAGCTGTGAGCATTTAATAATGATTTTGTTTTGACCAATTGATTCATTCATCTCTTGTAGACTGCATATTTAATGATTGTGCTAAAGCTTTCAATACTCTCTCATCACTAGTTATTACTTCCTAAACTTAGTAAGCTAAGCCTAGATGTTAATATAAATAAATGGATAGAGTGCTTACCTAAGAAACCAGACACAGCAGACAGTTTTAGCAGAGCATTGCTTACGCTCCACTCTACACACATTTCACACATTTCACATGCACCAGTGGCTGCATAGAATGCATTGATTTCGCTTATCTAACAAGTGCATCTCCCAGAGTTGCCAGTGACATGCTCTCAGCTTGTCTGTAAAACGATAATGAAAGCAACTAGATGCACCCTGATGCTCCGCTAAATCGGTTTTCTAGTGGAACATGGGCAGCGTTCCACATTCCGTTGCCACTATGAGCAGTGCGCACATGTGCATCAGTGTTCTCAGTAGCATTCTGCTGAGCAGCTGTGTGCCAATTGTTGTGATACGCCGGTCTGAGTGGAGCGCACCATAAATTCTCTGCTAGAACTGTCTAGTATGTAACTGCTAAGGACCAGATGACTACCTTCATTGTCCAGAGGTGCTCTTCAAGGATCTGTACTGGAAACTTCATATGTTTCTGTCTATAGTAATGATCTTCCATGCTCTGCTAATTCTTGCATGATGCTTTTCCAGATGATTATCTTATGTACAGAGAAAATTTTAACACCACTGATGCACCTGTGTGTCCTTGATAACATTTTCTGCTGGCATAATAACTGTACTTAGCTGATGAAGCTGTAAACACTAAAATATACAAAGCCACGTGAATTAAACGCATCATTAAACCACATGAACTCTATATCTATTCTCTAGGTGTGTGCGAACAGCGATTTTTGAGACTTAATCGAATACGAATCGAATAGTGCCAGAAGCAAATCAAGTCGAATATCGAATAGTTTTCGAATAATGAACAGCCATTATCACAATTAATACAAAACAATGTTCACATCCTAATATTCTCAATGTTAGCAAGTTTCTGCCATTACATGGTACATTATAAAGCATTGTTTATTAAAAGCACAAATGGAGTATTAGGAACAAACAAGTAGTTTCTTAGCATGCACAGGATTCTTAGAGAGTGTGAATAATCGCTGTATAGCCTGTAAAGTATATGGTGACCTAAGCGACGTACCCTGCTCCACTATACAAGTTCTCATGTTTTTTGTCTATGCTATGCCCATGGATGACAATGTACTGTCGACCAAAAAAAGCTTACGGACCATGAAATTCAAAAATGAGCTGAATACATCCACAGCCTCACAACCCAGCCTGGTATTCGCATTTCCAGCCTCTACTAGTATATAGGAACAATATTCTGATAAACAGTTTTACTAACTACCGATACAAGCTACTCAGAAATTCAATGTTTCCTGAGATCCCATGGTCTGCAAACTTTCTTGGTCGACGCGGTGCCATACTTTTGCTCCAATTTTATCTTTAGTTAGGCGCAGTTGGCATTTTGAAATATTCGAAAAGTATTAGAAAAATATTTACATTTACGAATGGTGACTATTCATTTTGAAGGCCGAATCGAATAGGACACTATTTGATTCGTTATTCAAAAGTTTCACATATTTGTACATCCCCACTATTCTCTTAATGGCAGCTCTCTGAACTTTGTCAGTATGTACAGTATCTTAGTGTGCATTTTACTGACAAACTTTTCTGGCAAACATATATTGATCACAATATGAGTAATGCTAACCGAACACTTGCTTTTCCTTATCGTAACTTTTACCTTGCTCGTATGCCATTAAAACTACTACTTTACAAGACAATAA